>NC_031982.2:37661807-37889450 GCF_001858045.2 Oreochromis niloticus
ACCTGCATGAACTCTCATGTGCTTGAATAAAGAACTACTATATCCAAACACTTTCCCACATGTTTTACAATGATATGGTTTCTCACCTGTGTGACTTCTTGAGTGTTTTAGTAGATCCCTGTTATATGCAAACATTTTCCCACATGTTGGACAAGAACAACACTTTTCACCTGTGTGAGTCATTATGTGCTCTGTTAAGTGAGAGCTACGTTTGAACATCTTCCCACATATTGTACAAGAAAATGGCTTCCCACCTGTGTGGGTTCTTATGTGCTTTGACAAAGAATTATTACATCTGAACATTTTCCCACACATTTTACAAGCGAACGGCCTCTCACCTGTGTGGATTCTGTAATGGATTTTCATTTGATAATTAAACTCAAAGGCTTTTCCACAAACATCACATTTTAGAGACTTTTTACATTTAGCCGAGTGACACCGACTTCCTGGTGCAGTGGGGCCTTCTTCAATTTTGTGACTTTTATTTCTTTTTCTACTTGATCTTGAATTCTTGCTTCCTTCCTGATCCTGGTTCTCAGCTCCAGCAGAGCTGTGAGCGAGGAGCTGCTCCCCGTCTCCTCCTGGTTCACTGTGGTCTCCTTCCTCAGCAGCAGTCACCATAAAGGTATCAGGCTCCTCCTTCAGTCCCAGCTGCTCTCCCTCCTGACTGCTGCACAGTTCCTCCTGTTCCTCTTTAATCTGTGGAGGTTCTGGTTCCTCCTGCTCCACACTGGAGCTCCTCTCCTGGTCACAGAGCTGCTGCTCAGGGAGAACCTCCTCCTCCTCACAGACAGGCTGCTGTGGGACGTCTGGAGGAACTGAAGGAGACAAAAAAAAAGAAAAGGGATGTGATAACAGAAACACATATCTGAGCAAATATAACGTCAAAATAAGGCTCTACAGTGAGAACATGTTCCTCAGAAAGTTGCCACCTCTTGTCAGTGCTGACAATCACTCATGTCTGCTTTTGAAAACACTGGAGAAATGGATGCTGTTCGCACAATCCTCACAGTTAAAGAAAATTCAGCGACAAGGAGAAAGACCACAAATGAAGGCTGCAACAGAGAATACACATCCTACTGTAGAGTTAAGCTCACCATCAGAGGAGCATAAGCAATAAGGGTCAAGTGAGGTTAGGTAATACATTTACTGTAGTGAGCTGCTAAATCAAACCAAGAACTGACACACAGGCACTCAGATGTTACGTCTACAGAGTGGAGAGACAGAGAGACAGAGGGCAGGGCGGGAAGCTTGCAGAGTATTAAGAGGCTGTGATTCGGAAAGAACCGACTGTAAAGCGCTATACAAATGCAGGCCATTCTGTTCCTCCAGGAGACGATCATCCTGAACAAATGATTACAGCAAACAGTCGCAGTCGGATTATAAAGTAAAAGGAGGACAGATTCTGATTTTTGTGACCTGTTAATACAGACTTTTGCTGATTTCAATTTTCTTTCTTAAAACTATTACTGATAACATATACAAGGAGAAATCCACACAAAATAGCTTTCATTATAAGAAAAAACATGAGCAATCATAAAAGCTAAATATTATAATATTATTGATTATGTAATTTATTTCATATAATATAAAAGGTAATAATAATAATAATAATAATAATAATAAATAATAATAATAATAATAATGTATTTAACAATTAATGTTCATGTTTTCCATATGAAGAACACAGCTTGTGGCTTTTATCCCAAATACACATTATTGCTTAAAGCTTATTTTTTCATTCTTTGATTCAAGTATTAGTTTTAATCATCACAATCAAACATTCACATTTATCTAATGAAGCCAGTCACGGCCTGTTTAAATAAATAATTAAATGTGATGTTTAAGAGTGGTTTAACCTTCACTAAGATGTGGTGTCCATCTGGCTGAGGATCTGCCAGAGATCTTATCTCTGGTGTTCACCAGAGCCAAGCTAATCAAGATCGAACCAGAGACTGGCTGGGATGCACGACCCAGCGGATGGAGATTCCCGGGGACAACATCACCTCTACGGAGGCCAGGCGCACAACGCCAGGGAAGTTGGTCACGGAGGTCAGGTAATATCTTAATCCATTGATGGCGAGGTGCCAGGGAGCACCAGAAAACAAACCAAGCATGATCCGAAGATAGACCACCCAGGAAGCAGCGAGGATCAGCTGTCGAGGAAATGGACACCGATAAAACCTCACCGATATGCCTGACTGTTTCCCCCATCTCCTGCGGCGTTTCCTTCGGGAAGCAACCCATGCCGGCCGGCAAAAATCCTCGGGAACATCCACCAGAACAGTTTGGAAGACATCTTCTTGGAGCTACCAGGACAGTGTATCCACAGAGGATCGGATGTGGAGGAGAGTTGGGCAATCATAAATCATCAAAGTAGACGCAAAATGGAGCAAAGTTAACATCATCAATAACACAAAAACAGGACAGGTAAGACAGGTAGACGGTGAGCCAAAAATAGCAGCGCCATCTTGGAATGTGATCATTCCACCCTGCTTTATAGAAAAACAAACAAACTTCAGGTACTTCCATTATTTTTCAGCATGTGTATAATGTCAGTTAAAATAACAGGACATACCGAGGCTGCCGGCTCTGAGCTCTGGCTAGCTTTAGCTTTAGCCACTTTGCCTTTGTTAGATTCTTTAAAATGTCCATGTTTTGCTGATTAAAGGAGATTTAAGCATTGGATCAGGTTCGTTGACACCAATTTCATTTAGGTTCTCACGTGGTTTACTTTGGAGATGGTTGTGTCTTCACTCACAGTGAAGAGCTTCCATGGTACCAGCATGAAATTATCCGAAAAGTCTTGGTATGTTGAAGAAATAAAAGTTCCTTTGACTGGAACTAAAGGGCAAAACCCAACTCCTGAAAAACAACCCCCTCCACCAAAGTTACACAACGCAGTCAGGTGAGACCAGTTTCCCTGCCAACCCTGGAAACCCCTCATCAAGCCCAAAGGGGGAGGGGACACACACACACACAAAAACAATTCTTATAGCATCAGCTAATAATTGTCAGGTGGTGTAATCAAATAAAATATTAATTAAAAGCACAAAATAATAGTTTTTTTGTACTCTCTACAATAATTTGTGCATTTATATTTGTATTTTTCTGTGTTTAAATACTACATTGAAGAATAAAAACAGAAATATTTACTGTTAGAACACAAATATTACAATTTCCTATAGAAAAAACAATCAAACAGAAAATAATGTGATCTGCACTGTAGACAATCAACGGGACGTTATTTATTTTAATGAACATTTGGCTGAACCACCTGACAGTTTTGTGGTGGTGAAGAGAAAAATGAGTACGAAACAGTAAACTGAAGAAAATTCTAAACATGTTAAAAGAGAAACAGCCTGAAGATAAATCACCAAACACATTTTATTATTGCAGTTCATATTATGCTTCCAACACTTTCCAATTAAACACTGTTTTACTTTCTTCTTCTTCTTCTTCTTCTTCATCATCATCTCTAGCTTTCTCAATCATTGGTCGTTATTATCATCATTATGATTATTATTACAACAACCATTAATTATTAATCTCTGGCTCTCTTCCACAGCTGTCTTTGTCCTGTTTTCCTCCCCTCACTCCCACATGGCTGTCCCTCCCTTAGCCTGGTTCTGCTGCAGGTCTCTTCCTGTTAAAAGGTTGGTTTTCCGTCCCACTGTCACCAAAGCGCTTGCTCAAATTGCGTCATATGATTGCTGGGGTTTCCTTGCATTACTGCAGGACCTATACTTTACAATATAAAGTGACTTCAGGTGGCTATTTTGATTTGGTGCTATATAAATCAGGTTGAATAAAATGCTTAAATCCGGCCTGATTTCAAAGCTCTACATGTCCCTCTCTTCCTGTTTGGAGCGCAAACAGGAAGAGAGGGACAGAGCGGGGAGGAAACGGCCCAGGGCGGAGTCCAACCACGACTCTTCTGGGAGCTTTTCGGCACATGGGTCCCCTCTGAACCAGACTCACAAATCTCCTAATCCTAACTTTGTTTCACTAAATAATTAAGAGAGAAAGTTCTGACTAAAGGCTCAAATCCAGGCTGAGTTCAGCGCCTGCCGTTTGAATGGAGCACAGTGCAGTCCTGTCCTCTGTTTGCTCTTTGTTAGCTCACATCTCCAAAAAGTCCTCACAATCATAAATGTCCCGCAGAGCTGTGATTAGGATCCTCCCTCAGAGGGACACTCACCTGTCCTGTGCAGCTTGATTTGGGGTTTCCAGGTGATATCCAGCAGTCTGCGCTGACGGTCGATCTCTTCCTCGTACTGGACGATCGTTTTTTCAAACTCCAAGAATATTTGTTCAGCAGCAGCAGTTAGTCGCTCGTTGATAAACTCTCTCAGATACTGAACTGAAGGCATTGTTACTGCCACAACTCACACACAGCACAACACGACAAACTCTCTGTTCGGTCACACACGTGGAAAGCTAACGGTATTAGCGCCTTTCCTTTATTTTCTTCCGCCTGGTGTCACGTGGTGAGGTTCCGGTAGAGCACACGTGTTGCCTTTAGTTCCTATGTGTACATTTTTAAACTCACTGTTGCAGTAAGTCAACAGATTCTGAGCAGCAAGGCTACAGTGCGAAGAGAAAACAGATCCATCAAAAAAAAAATAAAATAAATTAAAGCGCTCAAATTAAACTTAATATCCTTTTGCCATAACCATTGTTTGATTGTGTGAAACTAAAACCAGTGAGCATTAGTTTGATGATGAGAGAGCTCAGAGGACAACGATCAGACAGGTTGGAGCTGACAGAAAGAACAGCTGTGAACATCAGATCCAACATTTATCCTCTGAAAACATGAAAAACTGTCAAACAGTTAAAGCTGATAAGATCCAGTGGTATCAACAGGATCCTGGATCAGCTCCTCGGTTCCTTCTCCTCATCACTGATACAAGTGAGCCGAGTGTGGTGAGAGCAACCCCCCCAAACCCTCGACTGACTGCTGCACTGAACAAGGAGAGAAATCGAGTTAATCTGGAGATCTCCTCTGCTGCAGTGACATACTTTACTTTTGTAGCTGATCCTGAGTATAATGCTTATCATTTCCTTCCTAATCTTGGCTTTCAGCAGAGTTTTAACTTTGTTTCTATTCAGATTTTCTACCTTTACACACTACAACACACAGTGCTGAACACTACAAGCTACATTCACCTATTCACACACACTGGTGATCTACTTAAGTGGGGGATAGGTTTGCTCGCTGTACTGTGCAGTGACCAATCCTCCTTTTTAATGACACTATATTCATTATGGCTGACGACACATCACTATACCCAGAGGGCCTTGGAAGATGTGTTAAACACAGGCTGATGTAGGGCTGTTCGATATAACGATATATATCGGATGACGATATAAAAACATCTATCGTTTCATTTTACTCTATCGTTTGTTTCGTGGTGTCGCAAAATAAACTGTTTATGGCAATGTCTTGATGCATTCTCAATCATCCAGGAAAGTAAATCTCCAAAAGTTGAATCTGTTCATCTGGACGTAGCGTTTGGTGGGAGAAACGTTTCGTCACTCATCCAAGTGACTTCTTCAGTCTCAGCTGACTGCAGGTTTCCCCAATCTTATAAATAGTACATTTGCATAATGACTGAAACCAGCCCACTGAAGGAACAATGGGCTGTGATGTCAGTTCCTTAATCATAATTATGCAAATTCCCATGACCATTGATCAACAATCACTGACCAAAACCCACTGATCAAAGAACACTGATCAATGGCCATGAGTACCATTCACAGAGAGTTGGGGAATGGCTGCAATCACAGCATTGTAAGATGGCGAAAGATGTACCCTTAGGCCCCCTCCTCGATTCAGAGATGGTCTTTCCCTTTTCACGTAAATGGCCTCCTTGACTCCGCGCTCAAACCAGCATTCTTCCCTGTCCAGGATGTTACATCCTCATCATTGAAAGAGTGTCCACTGGCCTGTAGGTGTAAATAAACTGCAGAGTCCTGGCCTGATGAGGTTGCTCTTCTGTGTTGTGCCATCCGCTTCGCTTGACTCTCTGTGAATGGGACTCATGGCCATTGATCAGTGTTCTTTGATCAGTGGGTTTTGGTCAGTGATTGTTGATCAATGGTCATGGGAATTTGCATAATTATGATTAAGGAACTGACCTCACAGCCCATTGTTCCTTCAGTGGGCTGGTTTCAGTCATTATGCAAATGTACTGTTTATAAGGTTTGGGGAAACCTGCAGTCAGCTGAGACTGAAGAAGTCACTTGGATGAGTGACGAAACGTTTCTCCCACAAAATGCTACGTCCAGATGAACAGATTCAACTTTTGGGGAAGTTTATGGCAATATTTTTTCATCATTTTGATGGTCACTGTAGTGGCTATATTAATTTCCTAAAGTTCTCTCTTTCTCTTATATTTAATATAATTACACTACAGACGGACAAGCACCTGTTTTTATGCGTTGTCGTTAGCAACAACGACGGTAAAACCACCTCGTGTCCGCTTGTTTATTTTCCACATAAACCTTTCACAATAAAGCTCAAGATCCTGTTGAGACTTTTCAAAATAAACTGAATCACGTGAAAGATGCAGAGTATTTACGGATGAGAAGTAAAAAAGAGCCGTCAGGCGCTAAAAAATAAACCTTAGACTCAAACGTTAGAACAGGCTTTTCCCCGCAGCACGCTGTGTAATAAATACTCACAAAGAAAACGGCGGCCGTTACAACCTATGTCTAAAAATGTATCGTTTCATGCATCAGTTAAAACACTCGACTCCAGGTACGCGACGCCCAGCTGGAAACACTTCACGCAAGTCGAGCTGCCCGACATTCACAGAATTTACAGAAAATGTTACATTTTTGTGATTTATATCGTTATCGGACGATAGATGTCTTAATATCGGGATATGAGATTTTGGTCATATCGCACAGCCCTAGGCTGATGGGTTGGGTTGCTGAAGTGGCCGCATTCCCCCCTTCAGTGCCATCTCCCCTCAATTAGACATTGAGGGTTTTGGAGGTGTGGATGAGAACCACTGACCAGCATTTTGGAGCTCATGCCAAATCTGTCTCCTCTATTTTCATAGGCCTTACTCTAGTTTTAACTTCATATATTCACATACACCAAAACACGCAGCCAATATGTCCCCTTCAACACAAAGTGGGAGGGTCACCGCTCAGTGTTCCGGTGTGTGGATTCTATAATGTCTTGTCATTTCATAATTATACCGGAATACCTTTCCACAGACATCACATTTTAAATACTTTTTACTTTTATCAGAGTTACACCTACTCCCTGATGCTGTCGAGTCTTCTTCATTCTTGTGACTTTTGTTCGTAAATCGAATTGATTCTGAATCTACTTTCTCGCTTCGTCTCTGATCTTGGTTCTCAGCTACAGCAGAGCTAAGAAACAGGAGCTGCTGCCCATCTGTTTCGTTTTGGTCACTTTTGTCACAAGTAGCAGTCACCATAAAGATATCCGTCTCCTCCTTCAGTACAAGCTGCTCTCCCTCCTGACTGCTGCAGAGTTCCTCCGGTTCCTCCTTAATCTGTGGAGATTCTGGTTCCCCCTGTTCCAGACTGGAGTTGTTCTCCTGATTACAGACCTGCTGCTTAGTCGGTACCTCCTCCTTCTTAAGAACATGTTGCTGTGGGACATCTGGAGGCACAAAAGGAGACAACACAAAGAAACTGATATGATATGATACCAGAAAAACAGAAGCAAATTTACTGTCAAATCAACTAAAGAACAGCAATAAGGGTAAACCAACATTAAACTACAAGCTGATGTTGGAAAAAAAATGTTTCCGGTTAGGTTTTGTATTGTTGATTGTCATTTATACTTAGAAATATCTACTCATATATGCTTAGAGTTTTATAATTAGTTGTAGATTAATAGAGGTTTGATCCTTAGTAGTCTGCAGACACACGGTGTGTGCATTCCAGAGCACTCTGGCTTTCACACCCACATCTTGGGAGCATGGGAGAGGCCGTGCCTTGTCTTATTGTTTTATGGTATAGGAGGACACCTACTCTGTATCTGGTTAAGCATAAGAGTCTTTTGTTTAGATGGACCGCGAGACTCCTGGCACCAGCTTTGGGGAGTCTTCCTGGGGTCACATCTTGACCCCCCACACACACGGTATTCTTTGTTCACATGTATACCTATGTAAGATGTCATATGTTAATGAATCTATGCATATTCATGTAACCACAATAAAAGGAGTGCTATAGGGCTTTGGAGTGTGATGTCACAGGGGTGGGCGTGGAAAGGATTTTGGCCCGATCCGCCATGTTGGGGGTCTAGCGCAAGTGAAAAGGGAGCGAAGGCACACACAACAGCCATGGTTCGTATTTGCTGTGTGGTCGGCTGCAATGTTCGATCGCACGACCGGCAAGAGAATTAGCTTGAAAATGGTTTGTCTTTTCATTCTTTCCCAACCTGGAAGCAACATGAGGCAGCTCGTGTATCGATGTTACCAAACGAAGGCGTCTAGCCTGGATAGCAGCTGTGAGACGAGCTGATATCCAGCTCTCTTCCATCTCCAAATATCTGTTGGTGCTCCAGACATTTTCATTCCGGTAAGTTCTAAATATGTTCGTATCACTCTTTATAGCCTATTAGTTTTATTTTCGATGCACTCTGAGGTCATAGCAAATTAGTACAAACATCCTACTGAGTGATTTTGCAGAACTACCTTCTCTTTATAGAGTTTCTAATTATTTGGCATTATTGCAGCAAACCAGCCTATGAAATGGATGAAACGCATCGTGACTGGGTTCCAGCGCTACACAAGGGACCTGCTTCAAACATACCACCATGCCCCTCCGGTGGTACTCCTTGGGCTCTCGCACTCTGGGGCCTCTGGATGTCTGGAGCCTGGATCTCCTCCATGCCTGCTTCATGCCCTGGGGGACGGGGCTATGGGCCTCCACACCCTCTAGCAGACCGTTACATGGGGAAACCTTTTGTATACAAGCGCGTTGATCGACACAGGTGTACACACGGGTGTTCACTGTTCGTAGACAAACTACACCTTTCTTAGCTGCTACTTCAAAGCACATTGTGCGCTGCCTGTCCTGCGTGCTGCACAACAACTTTCAATATTTAGTATTTACTGCTGTTCACACTTAGCTAGATTAACGTGATGGTGTTGTGTTTAGTATGTTGCTTTGTTTTTGTTTGGGTTTTTTTTTTTTGCTTGTCTTCTCTTCTTTTTCTCTCAACAGGTGATCCAGGAGATTTTTCTTTTCTTTCTCTTTGTCTTTGTAAGTGCCCTTTCTCACTGTCCCTTTTCCCTTCTGTTTTTCTTTTCCTTCCTCTCTTTCTTTCTCCCTTTCCTATCCCCCAGTCATGTCTGTCCCATCTGTAACAACTGAAAATAAAATAAATAATAACAACAAAGTTTGATCAAATGGACCAATACGGCAATGCCATGATGATCCATTTGGCAAAATAAATCCATTTGGTATCCTTGTTGGTCTTCAGACAACAATTCTGACGGCTTAAGAACCAAATGGGACAGACAAAAAAAAACAAACAAAAAAAAAAAACACACCACCATGCCAATCAGATTACTTCTTCCATGTGAGGGTGAAGAGGTGACCCTTTGCTGCGTTTGGTGAACAGTGTGGTAGTAAAACCAGGGAAAATGAAACTTGCTCCTGTTAAATATTCTTAAGTCTTTTGCTGTATAAATAGTGGGGTTTTTTTTTTTTTTCAAAAGATACAGTAAATAATGTTAGTAGTGGGTGATATCATGTAAACACTGTCATGATTTTTATGTAAACATTTTGTCTTTTGTAAACTATAAATGACATGGATTCTACACTGTAACTGATGTGATGTTCTATAAAGTGGTTTTAATAATAAAAAAAGAGGCAAAACTTAGTTTGTTTCTTTATTGAACTTTTCAACAGTGGGACTCAGTCAGTACATATTCAGTAAATGCAAATTATTTACATGGCAGTGCACTACAGGCATAAATCTGGACCCCTATATAAAACATTATGGCATTATAGCAGTGACAACTCCTCCACAGCAGCAGGTGGGATTTTTCTTTTTTGAGGACGGCTCCTTTTACCTTTCAATACGGATGGTCTGTTTATGTTTTGATCAAGAGCCTTTTTTTGGGCAGCTGAAGAGGAGAAGTCTTATGGCCAACCACTGGCTGTATCTTGGTCATATTACCAGGCAAAAACCCGGTATGCAGGTTCATCTGTAACAGGCCTTGTGCCACAGATCCGCACTGTTGCTTCTACATTAAACAGAAGAGCAGCGACATGGCTGCAGGTCTCCACGACTCCGGCCATACAGGTGCAGTGGGCGGCTTCAACCTTCCCTGTGATGCTCACAATGACCCATGGCTGCAATGCTGGTTCATTCAGTCTTTGAGAGTGCAGCACCTGAAACACACACAAAGTTAATTTAAAGACAAGAACTATGAGCCAAAAAGCCACAAATGTGTTTTATCTACTTTATCATAAATGTAACAGTGTTTAGAAAGTTAGCACATACATGTCATTTTTCATTTTTTTTTTATGTGTTCATCTATAGAACGCTGCATTTTATAGGGTAAATCTGCCTGTTCTCTGTCAGAAACCTGCCTGCAGAAAATGAACCTAAAGTATGTAATGCAAGGATGTCATCACTTTAGAGATGGAGAAAGCATAAAGTGACAATTATGAATCACTTAATATGATAAGGAGATTCTGCAGGTCATTAATCAATGTATAAAACTAAAATAAAATTTATTTTTAGTGACACAAGATACAAATATTGAAGCAAGATCTATAATTAGAATTATTTATAATAAATATGAATAAATCATTGCAATTTCTTTGACCATAAAGAATAACTAAATCCTTCAGGACAATGTCACATCAATGCACTGAACTCACTATGTTATTCCTCTAACAGCCTCCACATGTTCTCACTGTAATTTCCCCCTCATGAATGAATTTATGCTGCACTAATCTGAATGTTCGGGGGAAAATCAAACGCATTTCACACGCAGTACTTGAGCTGACTTACCTTTGTTTGAATGACGATTTGTACGCACTGACTCCATAGATAAGGTACGAAAATATGTCAGGCTACGTCAATAGCGGTTTGGTCTTCAGGGTTTCTACTCCACCGCTGTGTTTCATACGGGTCCACATTTCCAATGCATGCTGAACAGTGCTGAACACTACAAGCTACATTCACCTATTCACACACACTGGTGATCTACTTAAGTGTCTTATCCAAGGACTCTTCAACATGTGCATTGAAGGAGCAGTAGATCAAGCCACCAACGGATAGATTTCAGTTCATAGACTTCCTGCTGCCAATGAAAGCAGAGCAGCAGAAAGACGTGCTGAGTGTAAAGCTGTCAGCAGGGGGAATAACACAGGGCTGTGAATGAGTCCTGTCACTGTGATCAGGCTCCTCCTTCTAATCCACCAACTTAGTGTTGATGAAGACTAAACAGAGAGATCACAGCTTCTTTATACTTGCTGTAGCTCACAGTTACTCTACACTGCAGATATGACGCCTCTGTTCATCTCAGTGCTGCTGGCTGCTATGTGCCTCGGTATGAACACAACTCTGTTTCTTTGATATCAATCCAACATTGACATGATTCTTTAACAGCACACTGATACTGTTTGTTGGTGTTTTACAGAATGCAGAGCACAAAAAGACAACGTGCTGCAAGCAAAAGGAGAAGAGACTGCTGCTGCAGGAGGCACAGTAACACTTGGCTGTCAGTATAACACCAGTGGAGATAATCATTATCTGTACTGGTACAAACAGGATGGACATAAAAGCCCCAAATTCATCCTGAGCCGCTTTAGGATTGGTGAAGGGAAAACCGAGGCTGGAGACAGATTTTCATCCACACTGGATTCCAGCATCAGATCAGTTCCTCTGAAGATCCAGAAGCTTCAGCTGTCTGACTCTGCTGTGTACTACTGTGCTCTGCAGCCCACAGTGACAGGAAACAGCAAAACTCTGTACAAAAACCTTTGGAGCAAAGACAACAGAATACTCCACAACATCCACTAGAGGGAGACACACACTGTTAAACTGCTCCCCAGTCAGGATTACAGTCTACATTGTTTTTTCTACAAGGCCTATTATTTTCAGTCTTACTCTGTCTTCTTTCTACATTTTTCATTTCAGTGTCTGATCGATGCACTCCTCCACTTTTCATCAGGACCAAATTCTGTGGGTCTTTCCGATATTTGCCAGTAAAATATAGTACAGCGGTCCCTCGTTTATTGCGGGAGTTACGTTCCAAAAATAACCCACAACAGGTGTAATCCGCGAAGTAGCCAACTTTATTTTTTACAATTATTATAGATGTTTTAAGTCTGTAAAACCCCTCACTACACACTTTATACACTTTTCTCAGAGAGGCATGAACATTTTCACACTTTTGAATTCTCTCAAAGTTCAAACCGTTGTAGAAAAATAAGTCCTTTTTATTCTATAAGACATTATAGAATGAAACCTAAGGCACCCACGGTTGCATTTGATGGTGCAAAACGTTTCGTTGACATTGTTGTGTTTGTTGGGGAGAAAACTTACAAACACACAGTAAAGCACTTCACAGTAACACTGCTAGGGACCTGAGAGAGCTGAGCCAGAGACACGACAGCTGCAAAGTCCAAGTGTGAATCATTGTTGGAAAAATGCATGTTCACCTGCCCTGCAACATATTGTGTGTGAGAGTGAGATTTGTGGACACCAGAACACAGGAATGTCATGCTTTGAAACAAACATGCCCCAAAACAACATTTATTATTTTCGCTGTGTTCATCAGCAGAGGTAATAATGAAACAGGAAGACAGAATTACAAAACAAATTGTAGTCTTTCTGTTCTAATTTTGACTTCATGCTAAGCTAAGGATGCTGTAGCATTGGCCAGGTGAGCTGGAACTTTTTTTTAACATTTCCTTCGTGTTTTAATTGTGTTGTAGGTTAGGTGTGGCTCCAGCGCAGCAACAGCATTTCTCTGGAATAAATGTGTCCATGTAGGGATTCAGCTGGCACGCCTTTGGAGAATTTCTCTTTGATGGGTTAGGGTGGAGGAGCTTCGCACGTGTTTGGAGTCTACAGACTGGGACACAATGAGGGCTGCTTCTAACAGCTTGGATGAGTTTACGGACACTGTCACCTACTATATCCACTTCTGCGAGGACAGCATTGTGCCATCACGCACCAGGGTGAGTTATAACAATGACAAACCCTGGTTTACTCCTAAACTCAAAAAGCTGTGGCTGGAAAAGAGAAAGGCGTTCAGAAGCGGAGACAGGGACTGCTACAGAGAGGCCAAGTACAGGTTCACTAAAGAAGTGGACATTGCTAAACATCTGCACTCTGAGAAGATGCAGCAGCAGATCTCAGAGAATGACTCGGCCTCTGTGTGGAAAAGTTTTAGGAATATCACCAACTACAAGCCTAAAACCGCCCACTCCACTGATGACTTGCTCTTGGCTAACACCCTTAACGACTTTTACTTAACGAGTCCCATCACTCTGGAAGACATCCTGCCTGGTTCCTGTCCCTAAAAGGATCAACCCGTCGACCCTCGGTGACTACAGACCAGTGGCTCTGACCTCACATGTCATGAAGACGCTGGAGAGACTCATCCTGAAACATCCTGAGACTCATCCTGGAGCCTTGGCCGGACCCCCTGCAGTTTGCTTATCAACCTCGTATCGGCGTGGAGGATGCCATCATCTACCTGCTGGACCAGGCTTATTCTCACCTGGACACTGTTGGGAGCACTGTGAGGGTCATGTTCTTTGACTTCTCCAGTGCTTTTAACACAATCAGAACATCACTGCTGGGGAATAAGCTCACGGAAATGCAGGTGGACGCCCCACTGGTTGGTTGGATTACGGACTATTTAACAAGTTGACCACAGCATGTCCGACTGAAGAGCTGCCACTCAGATAACATCCTGAGCAGCACGGGGGCGCCGCAGGGGACTGTCCTATCACCCTTCCTCTTCACCCTCTACACATCTGACTTCAGGTACAAGTCTCCGAGAATTTCTGCAGATGACATGACTGCATGTCATCTGCAGAAATTCTCGGATGATTCTGCCATTGTGGGCTATATCAGGGATGGACAGGAGGAGGAGTACAGGAGTGTGGTGGACAGCTTTGTCGAGTGGTGTGAACTAAACCACCTACAATTTAACATCACTAAGACAAAGGAACTGATTATGGACTTTAGGAAGCAGGCTCCTCCTCCTAACCCTGTCACCATCAGAGGGGCTGATGTGGAGATAGTTGAGGACTACCGGTACCTGGACTGTAAACTGGACTGGACCAAGAACACCAATGCTATCTTCAAAAAAGGGCAGAGTCGGCTTTTCCTACTGAGGCGACTCGGGTCCTTCAATGTTGGTAGGAAAATGCTGACCATGTTCTATCACTCGGTGTTGGAGAGCGTCGTGTTCTTTGCAGCTGTGTGCTGGGGAAGTGGGGTGAAGACAGCTGATGCCAACAGGCTGAACAAACTGATTAGAAAGGCTGGTTCTGTCCTGGGTGTCAGACTTGAGAACCTGGAGGAGGTGTCTGAAAGGAGAATGCTAAAAAAGCTTGTTTCTATCATGGACAACCCCTCCCACCCCATGCACGCCCCCATGATGGGCCATCAGAGCAAACGCAGCAAAAGACTCATTGCCCCGAAATGCAGAACTGACCGCCACAGTAAATCCTTTGTACCGGTGGCAATAAGACTTTAACTCTTCCTCACTCTGTAGGTGATTTTCCTGAGACGATTACCAGACCGTGCAATATTACCCAACAGTACCTTATTGAATATTTCTTTCATCCCCCCATCATATGCTGCTACTCCCTTTATTCTATTGCACAATACTTTGTCACTTTCTAGAATCGCCTGCACTGATAGTTAAGTTATTTATTCACCAGGATATAGTTATGTATATTACTTCGTTAGAGTTATCCGATACTACTACTCACACCGGTAATCATGACATGCTTTGTGAGACTAGTCCTTCAGCACATCAAGGATTACCTCCCCCCAGAATTCGACCCCCACCAATTTGCATACCGTGCAAACAGATCCACAGAAGACGCCATCACCACAGCCCTCCACGCTGTGCTGAGTCACCTAGAGCAGCGGCAGAGCTACGTCCGAATGCTCTTCGTGGACTACAGCTCAGCCTTTAATACAATCATCCCGGACATCCTCATCACCAAACTGGTCACTCTTGGCCTCCCTCCTCTCACATGTGCCTGGATAAAGGACTTTCTCACAAACCGGCCCCAGACTGTAAGACTCGGCCCTCATCTCTCCTCCACTCGTACACTGAGCACCGCCTCCCCACAGGGCTGTGTGCTGAGCCCCCTCCTGTATTCTCTCTACACCCACGACTGCAGTTCGACCCACAACAACACTCTCATCATCAAGTTTGCTGATGACACCACAGTAGTCGGACTCATCTCGAAGGGAGACGAGGCAGACTACAGAGAGGAAGTCCTGAAGCTGGCAGCATGGTGTTCAGAAAACAAACTGGCACTGAACACTAAGAAAACCAAAAAGCTCATTGTTGACTTCAGGAGACACAGCACCGACTTGGCCCCCCTCTACATCAACGGGGAGTGTGTGGAGAGGGTCCAAACTTTCCGGTTCCTTGGTGTCCTCATCTCTGCTGACATCTCCTGGACAGAAAACATCTCAGCGGTTGTCAAGAAGGCCCAACAGCGGCTGCACTTCCTGAGAGTCCTCGGGAAGTACAAGCTGAACTCCAACCTGCTGCTGACCTTCTACCGCTCGTCCATTGAGAGCCTGCTAACCTACTGCATCACGGTATGGTACGGCAGCTGCACCAAGGCGGATAGAGCGAGGCTTCAGAGTGTGGTCAAGACAGCACAAAAGATCATCGGCTGCCCTCTCCCCTCCCTGATGGACATTTATTCCTCCCGCTGCCTCAGCAGAGCAGCAAACATTATCAAGGACAGCTCCCACCCTGGTTTCAACATGTTCAGCCTGCTTCCCTCAGGGAAGCGCTACAGGTGCATCAGCACAAAAACCCACAGACTCAAAAACAGTTTCTTCCCCAAAGCCATAACCACCCTGAACTCACACATGCACCAATAACACAGCCCCCCACTTCCCACTTCCTCTATGGACCACCACTGTGCAATACCAATTCTATGTGCAATACCTCAACTGTATATACATAACACTATTTATTACATATTACTTTCTTTTTTTTCTTCTTTCTTAAAAATACGGCTTGTATATTGTACATTATAAAAACACCCAGCACGCCCCTGCGGGCGGTTTATCCTTCAAGCTCGGGTCCTCTACCAGAGGCCTGGGAGCTTGAGGGTCCTGCGCAGTATCTTAGCTGTTCCCAGGACTGCGCTCTTCTGGACAGAGATCTCCGATGTTGTTCCCGGGATCTGCTGGAGCCACTCGCCTAGCTTGGGAGTCACCGCACCTAGTGCTCCGATTACCACGGGGACCACCGTTACCTTCACCCTCCACATCCTCTCGAGCTCTTCTCTGAGCCCTTGGTATTTCTCCAGCTTCTCGTGTTCCTTCTTCCTGATATTGCTGTCATTCGGAACCGCTACATCGATCACTACAGCCGTCTTCTTCTGTTTGTCTACCACCACTATGTCCGGTTGGTTAGCCACCACCATTTTGTCCGTCTGCATCTGGAAGTCCCACAGGATCTTAGCTCGGTCATTCTCCATCACCCTTGGGGGCATCTCCCATTTTGACCTTGGGACTTCCAGGTTATACTCGGCACAGATGTTCCTGTACACTATGCCGGCCACTTGGTTATGGCGTTCCATGTATGCCTTGCCTGCTAGCATCTTGCACCCTGCTGTTATGTGCTGGATTGTCTCTGGGGCATCTTTACACAGCCTGCACCTGGGGTCTTGCCTGGTGTGATAGACCCCAGCCTCTATGGATCTTGTACTCAGAGCTTGTTCTTGTGCTGCCATGATTAGTGCCTCTGTGCTGTCTTTCAGTCCAGCTTTGTCCAGCCACTGGTAGGATTTCTGTATATCAGCCACCTCCTCTATCTGCCGGTGGTACATACCGTGCAGGGGCCTGTCCTTCCATGATGGTTCCTCGCCTTCCTCCTCTTTCTTGGGTTTCTGCTGCCTGAGGTATTCACTGAGCACACTGTCAGTTGGGGCCATCTTCGTGATGTATTCGTGGATGTTTCTTGTCTCATCCTGGACTGTGGTGCTGACACTCATCAGTCCCCGGCCCCCTTCCTTCCGCTTAGCGTACAACCTCAGGGTGCTAGACTTGGGGTGAAACCCTCCATGCATGGTAAGGAGCTTTCTTGTCTTGATGTCAGTGGCAGGGCGTAGGTGTTGATGGCCCGGATCTTGTTCTTACCGTTCAGCTGACTCCTCAGGACTTGCCTGACCCTCTGCAGGTACTTGGTGGTTGCAGCTTTCCTAGCGGTCTCTTCATGGTTCCCATTCGCTTGCGGGATCCCCAGGTACTTGTAACTGTCCTCTATGTCTGCAATGTTGCCTTCTGGTAGTTCAATCCCCTCAGTTCTGACTACCTTCCCTCTTTTTGTTACCATCCGACTACACTTCTCCAGCCCGAATGACATTCCAATGTCATTGCTGTATAGCCTGGTAGTGTGTATCAGTGAATCGATGTCTCGTTCACTCTTGGCATACAGCTTGATGTCATCCATGTACAGGAGGTGGCTGACAACCGCTCCGTTCCGTAGTCGGTATCCGTAGCCAGTCTTGTTAATGATCTCACTGAGGGGGTTCAGGCCTATGCAGAACAGCAGTGGGGACAGAGCATCTCCTTGGTAGATCCCGCACTTGATGGTGACTTGTGCTATGGGCTTGGAGTTGGCCTCTAGTGTTGTATGCCACATCCCCATTGAGTTCCTGATGAAGGCTCTTAGGGTCCTGTTGATCTTGTACAGTTCTAGGCATTCCAGTATCCAGCTGTGGGGCATTGAGTCATAGGCCTTCTTGTAATCAATCCAGGCTGTGCACAGGTTGGTCAGTCTGGTCTTGCAGTCTCGGCTGACTGTTCTGTCTACCAGTAGCTGGTGTTTTGCGCCTCTGGTATTCTTGCCAATCCCTTTCTGTGCCCCGCTCATGTATTGACCCATGTGCCTGTTCATCTTAGCCGATATGATGCCTGACAGGAGCTTCCATGTAGTACTGAGGCAGGTTATTGGTCGGTAGTTGGATGGGACCGGTCCCTTCTTGGGGATCAGGACCGTCCGACCTTCGGTTAGCCATTCCGGGTGTCTCTCGTTAACTAGCAGCTGGTTCATTTGTGCTGCCAGACGCTCGTGGAGTGCAGTCAGCTTCTTCAGCCAGTAGGCGTGAACCATGTCGGGCCCTGGTGCTATATATATATATATATATATATCTTTTTCCCTATGTTATACTGTCCATATGTACATAGCACTGCAGAACTGTACCCCCCCCCCCCCCCCCCAGCATGTTTACACTGAGTAGGAGATGCTCTGTATCTCATTGTACAACTGTATAGTGACAATAAAGGCATTCTATTCTATTCTATTCTATGTCTTGCACTATCCTACTGTATATTACTGTACACTACTATTCTTATTGTATATATTGTATATCTTATATCTTATTCATCTGTTCCTCTGTCTCTCCTGCTGCTTTGAGCATGTACATGACAAAAGAATTTCCATCGGGATAAATAAAGTTATTCTTATTCTTACTGCCGTTTTGACGAGCCATCAAGCAGCCTTCACACCTCCAACAGCCCCAACAATAGAGACACTTTGGACACTCATTCCCCCACCTCTCCCCCCACCATAGAGCCATCACCACCATCAAACACTTCACCTGCAACACCCCCCTCCTCACCCCACACCACGGAGGATTTCACACCACCTTCTCCCACTACAACCCTTCATATTCATGAAGCAGATGTGAGGAAGCAGTTTAAGAGTCTGAATGCTCGAAAAGCTCCTGGCCCAGACGGTGTCTCCTGCCACCCTCAGACACTGTGCAAACGAGCTGTCCCCATGGTTTTCTGGCATTTTCAACCCCTCACTGCAGGCATGTCATGTGCCTGCCTGCTTCAAGTCCTCTACCATAATCCCTGTCCCCAAGAAACCAAGGATCACTGGACTAAATGACTACAGACCTGTGGCTCTGACATCTGTGGTCATGAAGTCATTTGAGCGCCTGGTTCTCTCCTACCTCAAGACCCTCACGGCCCCCCTCCTGGACCCCCTGCAGTTTGGATACAGAGCCAACAGGTCTGTAGACGATGCTATCAACATTTCTCTACACTTCATCCTGCAGCATCTGGACTCCCCAGGAACCTACGCCAGGATCCTGTTTGTGGACTTCAGCTCTGCCTTCAACACCATCCTTCCAGACCATCTCCAAGGCAAGCTTTCCCAGATGAATGTGCCTGATCCCATCTGCCGGTGGATCACTGACTTCCTGACGGGACAGGAAGCAGCATGTGAGGCTGGGAAAGAATGTCTCGGACTCCCGGACCACCAGCACCAGCGCCCCTCAGGGCTGTGTTCTTTCTCCTCTGCTCTTCTCCCTGTACACCAACTGCTGCACCTCCACCCACCAGTCTGTCAAGCTAATCAAGTTTGCAGATGACACCACCGTTAATGGACTCATCTCGGACGGGGATGAGTCTGCCTACAGGACGGAGGTTTTGATTTCATTCTGCTTCCTGGGTACCACCATCACCCAGGACCTGAAGTGGGAGCCCACCATCACCTCCGTCATAAAGAAAGCCCAGCAGAGGATGTACTTCCTGAGGCAGCTGAAGAAATTCAACCTGCCAACACGGACGATGATGCAATTCTACACTGCAATCATCGAGTCCATCCTCACCTCCTCCATCACCGTGTGGTACGCTGGAGCCACCATCAGGGACAAGCAGAGACTGCAGCGTGTTGTGCGCTCTGCTGAGAAGGTGATTGGCTGCAGACTCCCATCTCTGCAGGACCTGTACACCTCCAGGACACTGGGGCGTGCAGCTCGGATCACAGCTGACCCTTCTCACCCTGGACACAGTCTGTTTGACCTGCTCCCCTCAGGCAGGAGGCTCTGGTCCATTCGCACCAGAACCTCTCGCCATAAGAACAGTTTCTTCCCCTCTGCTGTTGGACTCATGAACAATAACCATATGACTGTTCCCACCACTAACACATGACCCTACACTGTGTTCACTGCATCATTCCATTTTTGCACTGATCACCACCTGCATTCATGTATATATCCATCTACTTAGTACTTTTAATTTTTATTTTTATTTAAGCGTTGTCTGACAGTATGTTTTGGGCTAAGTACTGCAGCAATTTCCTAATGTTGTAAACCTGCTCAACATTTGGCAATAAAACCCTTTCTGATTCTGATAAAGTTAAGAGTTCATGACATTTGATATCTTTGAGCCACACTGTGAAGAATTTATTTTTGAGACATGAAGCATTTATTACTGCAAGGGCCAAATAAAGAAAACAAAAGCATCAACATTTTAAAAAAGGCTAAATAAAAATAAATATCTAGCCTAAAAAAAGTGCCCCCATCAATTTATTAAAAAAGGTGTTCCTAGTGGGCTTGGGCCACCTTGTGTGTATGGGTTCTCTCTGGGTACTCCAGCTTCCTCCCACAGAAACTTTGGCAGAGTTTTAGATGGATAAAAAACAAGCAGCTCAGATGCATGTTTGTTATACTTCATAATTGTAAAATTTAATTAAACAACACAGTAAGTTTTTTTTTTCAATACAGAGCAAAGAAAAAAAATGAAGAAAAACATAAGAAACTGATCACAGTGCAGTTTGACAGCTGGATAGGTCAGACTGATCTCACAGTGTAACTTTTAGAGTTGAGCCAAAGGTGGCTCAACTCTAAAAGCGCAACTCTGAACCTCACACGTTTTTTCAGGGTCGCCTTCCGAGACACTGTTCTCTAAAAAGACTACGACTTCTGACCTCAGGGGTAGACTATGAATGAAGTTCAACACAGCCAGGCTGCCTTTGTGTTAATTGACTCAACAAAACCAAAATCCCAGTCAGAAAAAAATGGTTGTACAACAGTGGATGTGAACTTTACATTGAAGCCGGACTTCTGTTTCAGGCATGAACAGATGATGATAAAGTGATTAAAAATCTATAAAGAAAATAAAAATATAAAATAAAATAAACATTTTAATGTGTCTTAATTATTTTACCCTTGAGTGTGGTCTCAGTGCTGCTGTTCATTTCTAAAGTAAGAGCTGCACGTTAGAGCCCTGAAACTGAAAGCTACTACATTTTTTGCTTTACTTTATTGCAAATTTAAATATATTTTTATTGTTTTTGTGTTCTAATAGCTACAATTCAGTCACTGTAAACGAGAACTACCAACAGATTAGAATCAAGTCTAGCAACATTTCTACATTTTCGGCATACTAAGTTAGTACACAAATATGTGGCAACAGTCTGGTTAAACTGAAACTCTGAAAATTGCCTGCTCTTAACCAGGTCATGTGTTCAGCAAAAGTTACCCCCCCCAGATCTACATGGAAACCAATATGTAAGATGAGAGTTAAACAACTTAAGATAATGTCTCCCACTACCGGAAAGAGGAATGAATAACTAAGCTAGGTAAAAAAAGCAAATTTAGTGAAATAAACCTCTTTTAGCTCAACGCAGCTCACTTAGCCAATAATATCTTCAATCGAAAGTACAACTATCAGTGTGCGTTCTCATGTGGCGCAACAAATGAGTACTAGATATGAACCTTTTCCCACATGCTTTACAGCGATATGGTTTCTCACCTGTGTGCGTTCTTATGTGCTCTGTTAAATGACAGTTACGTCTGAAGGTCTTCCCACATGTTTTACAATGATATGGCTTAACACCTGTATGAATTCTCATGTGCTTCAATAAAGAACTACTATATCCAAACATTTTCCCACATGTTTTACAAGGATATGGCTTCTCACCAGTGTGCATTCTTGTGTGTTTCAATAAATCACTATTGTAAGCAAACATTTTCCCACACGTTTTACAAGGATATGGCTTCTCACCTTTGTGAGCTCTAATGTGCTTCCCCAAAGAACTATGACTTCTGAACATTTTCCCACACAACTTGCAAGAGAACGGCCTCTCACCTGTGTGGATTGTATAATGTCTCTTCATTAGATAATTATACTTAAAGGCTTTTCCACAAACATCACATTTTAAAGTCTCTCTACTTTTATTAGCGTTACACTGACTTCCTGACGTAGTGGGTTCTTCTTCATTGTTGTTGCTTTTGTTTCTACATCCGGCTGGTTCTGAATCTGCACTCTTGTTTTCTCCCTGATCCTGGCTCGCAGCTACAGCAAAGCTGTGAGAGAGGAGCTGGTCCCCATCTGGTTCTGGTTCACTGTGGTCATTTTCTTCATAATCAGTAGTCACTATAAGGGTATTAATCTCTTGCTTCAATATAAGCTGCTCTCCCTCCTGACTGCTGCACAGTTCCTCCTGTTCCTCTTTAATCTGTGGAGGTTGAGGTACCTCCTGGTTCAGACTGGAACTCCTCTCCTGGTTACAGAGCTGCTCCTCCATGACAACCTCTTCCTCCTTAAGGACATGCTGCTGTGGGACATCTGGAGTGAGAAAAGGAGACGACACAAAGAAAACAGATATGATACCAGAAAAACACACTGGAGCAAATACACTGTCAAAATCAGCAGAAGTCCAGCAGTAAGGACAGACAGACTTTAAACTGCAAAGAGTTTGTTTTCATCACCAAAAAAGCCCCTCATAAAGCTAAAGCATCTTACTATTCATCAATCAGTGATGAATGCCCCGTTATCTTATTGTTGGGGCTTTCTCTATATTTTTGTAGGGTCTTTACCTTACAATATAAAGCACCACGAGAGGTTTGTTGTAATATGGCCGTATATAAATAAATCTGAATTGAGTTACAATGAGTTTGAATATTTTCCAAAACAAAACAAACTATACTTTTCTTCAATAGAACTTTAACAGCTTGATCCCAAGTGCACATTTATGTACGAGCCTTTCATTCTGGTATTCTAGGGTCTTCCAGCTCCCGAGGTAGCAAATCAGCCCATATTTTACTGTTGGTATGATGTTCTCTTTCTGAAACGCTGTGTTACTTTTATGTCAGATGTAACGGGACTCAAACCTTCCAAAAGGTTCAACCTTTGTCTCGTCAGTCCACAGAGTATTTTCCCGAAAGTCTTGGAGATCATCAAGATGTTTTCTGGCAAAATTGAGATCAGCCTTTATGTTCCTTTTACTGAGAAATGGTTTTCATCTTGGAACTTTTTGCCCAGCCTCTTTCTTATGGTGGAGTCATGAACAGTGACCTTAACTGAGGCAACTGAAGTCTGCATTTCTTTGGATGTTGTTCTGGGGTCTTTTTGACCCCATGGATGAGTCGTCATAGCTGTTTCATCCTCTGCTCGTAACAAGGTTGTTGGCTTCTGGATGGCTCTGAGCTTTAGCTTTAAGCACTGCGCATCTGTTAGCTTATTTTAGATGTTCATGTTCAGCTGAGTGAGGGTGATTTAAACATATGAAGTGGTTTGTTGTTACAAATATTTTTAATGGAGCTCCAACTCGTAAACCACAAAGGGATTCTAAAACCATTTGTAACAATAAATGGTCCCCTTGTGGTTTACTTTAATGAACTTTGAGTGTGCACAACAATTTGGGTGCATCGCTGTGCTTGTGTTGCATATTCATGAAATGGACTGGCTTGCGATTAGACATATGTGAGGCTGACTGGCCAATCACCAGTCAAAGCACAGAATACCAACAATCGGCTGATTACGGTCCCTTCCTAGTTGATCGATTCATCTGTAGTTAAGAGTGCGGGAGGATTAATCATCATTAAATAGCTGTAACTTAATAGGAACTGGATTCATAAGTTTTTTCTCGCCATTTTGGCATGTGGGAAAGAGGACAAACAGCAGCAGCCTCCAGTTCACCCCCAGCTACTGAAGATGATCCAGAGCTTCCCTGTCCCACAAAGAAAAAGAAAAGTTTAGGTAGCTACTTCAAAAAGGCAGGTCAGTCCACCACCCACTCCCAACCCAGCAGAGCATCCATTGAACTGGAGCTCTCCGTGTATCTTCAGACACCTGGGCCTGACTCAGAGACTGACCTGCTGGAATGGTGGAAGCAGCATGAGACAAACTTTCCATTGGTGGCCAGGCTGGCCAAAAAGTACTTGTGCATTCCTGCTACCAGTTCTTCATCTGAAAGGGCTTTCAGTGCGAGTGGGAACATCATCTCATGTAAGAGGTCATGTCTTACATGTGACATGACCTCAAACACAGTTGACCAACTAGTCTTCCTTGCACTCAACCTATAAATTCAACAGTAACATATCTACTTCTGCAAAGTAGCCATTTTCTGTTTGCACTTTTATTTATGCTTAATGCCTTAAACAGAGTTCTGTTCAACCCTGATGCTTAATTTTGTCACTTTATATTGGTTTGCAAACTTTGCACTACAAGGTTACAGATTTCAGAAAGTTGAGAAATAATTTGTCTTTATGTTTTATAGCTGAACTTTTGTGCAAATCAGGGTTTTCTTCTCAGAAACTTGAAACTGTTGTGCACTTTAAAAAGTTTGTTTTGACAATTCATTTTAAATGTATGATTTTGAAAAAGAAAAAAAATGTGAAGGCCACAGCTTGTATGTTTCTCAATTGTGACAGTTCCGTTAAATGTGTCTTCAAAATAAAGTGGGAGAAAAGTGAGCAATGAAATTTGTCAAACTTTTCAGAGAATAACTGGAAATATTGTGGTATATCGTGATATATATATATATCGTTATCGTGATATAAAATAATTCATATCGCGATAAATATTTTTTTCCATATCGCCCAGCACTATCAGCAACAGCAGAAGAGATTCTCAGGGTCAAAGGTCATGCCACTGAAAAAATGCTACTTCACACATTCAGGAAATACTGCTGGGACAGAACATGTCTGACACCCTCACAGGTAAGTTTGATAATCACAGCCATCCTGTCACTGTCCACACTGCTTAACCCAACATGTAAAACCATTCAAACACAGTGAAGACAAAATGTGACCACTGATGAAGCGCACACTGGACATATCTACTGATCATGCTTCAACATCAGCTCCACCTGCACAAAGTCCACCCAACACAGGTAAGGTTACAAATAGCTAATTATTAATACGGTTTGTCAATATCTTTGACTGTCCCGTCCCACGGACACAGGCACATCCTCCATGTCGCCTTCTTCCAACTATTACATTACAGAGCTTTACAGATCAGCTGACCTGTCACCCCATCTCTCCACAATTATGTTTACATCATTCATACAAACCCCATTTATAATCAGCGCATGATTATTGAGAAATTAATTTTGCTGGCTCTTATTTCACTACTAAAATGAAGCTTTGAGTACATGAACCCGTTCTCAATACAGCTGAAGAAGTGGTTCAAAACTGGTTCATAGCTTCGTTCGCGCATCACTACCGACGAGGATCCTCCGTGAGTCCCATTCATGTGTTCACTCCTCCCTCAGAGGGACACTCACCTGTCCTGTGCAGCTTGATTTGGGGTTTCCAGGTGATATCCAGCAGTCTGCGCTGACGGTCGATCTCTTCCTCGTACTGGACGATCGTTTTTTCAAACTCCAAGAATATTTGTTCAGCAGCAGCAGTTAGTCGCTCGTTGATAAACTCTCTCAGATACTGAACTGAAGCCATTGTTACTGCCACAGCTCACACACTCGGCTCACACACTCGGCTCACACACACTCGGCTCGCACACTCGGCTCGCACACTCGGCTCACACACACTCGGCTCGCACACTCGGCTCGCACACTCGGCTCACACACAACAACCGAATTCTGTCCGCTCCACACACGTAATGGCCCCTTTGCCTTTGTTTACTTCCGCCTGGTGTTATGCGATGAAGTTCCGGCAGACGACAAGAGTTACATTTAGTTCCCCTTTGTGCATCGGGTAACATGTACGACGGAGTATCAGGGCCAGATTAAGAAAAATATATTTAATGGATTATTTTGAGAGAAAAAGCTGAAATATGGAGATTACAGTTGTGTATCAAGTTAAACCTCCACGGCTTCTGTAACCTCTGAGTCAGCGAGGTCGTAATTCAGAGTTAGTTTTAGTTAAAGGAAGGAAATGATTTGTGTTTCAGCTCATAAACACAGGGCGGTGATCAGCATGAGATAAAGAGATGGTGCAGAAAACTGCGCATGCTCAGACTGAAAAACACGTAAACGTTTTTATTACACAAAATTAAAAAAAAAAAACAGCTGTTCGTTGACAGATGTGAGGTCGCCATCGTTACAGCCTCGTACAGTAAAGAGGATGGATGTTGTATCACAGGACAGCTGATCAGTTTGTTTCACTGACTCATCAACACGAGGCTTTTTATAGAGAACAGCTGCCATGGCAGTTTGTAATCAGCATATATGACCTTTTTACTTTCAGAATTTCTACTTTATTCATAAAATTATCAATAATATTTTTTTCTTAATGTGGACGGAAGGCTCGTTTTTGAAAATGTTTATGGAATAAAAAAAGGAAATAGTTTTGAGCTGTTTTCAGCTGCTGTATCAAATGAAAGGAGTAAAACCTCCTTCATCTGTGTCACTGCGTTAGTTTTCAGGTCTTTCAAATCTGACTCCAACAGTTTTCTCTGTGTTACACATATTATTACACAATCTGTAAATGTTTATTGGTTACAGATTTACAGACATTGAATGTTTTATTTTCAAAGTGGAGCCCAGACATGAGTGTTTAGTGGATGTTCTTTGGCTCAGACACCACAGAGAGAAGAACCAGATGCTCTGTGTGAACAAAGCTGAAGCAGGAAAACTTTAAAGAGCAGCACGAAGCACAAACTGTGCAGGATCTCCTGCAGACACACAAGCTGTCATCAGGATTCAACAGGACACATCACATGAGAACAAAAGCAGCTCCTCCTCCTGACTGCAGAAAACTGTCTGACTCCAGCTGTGAACATCAAACCACTCACAGCTAAAAACTCCAAAGACATGTTGCTGCACCTCTTTTTGCTTCTATCTCACATTATAGGTGAGTTTAAGAACAGGGATTAAAGTTTAGTTGAAGCTGCTGCATTAAGCAGATATACAGACTGCATTTCACTACTTTTCTTCTTTCTTTTTCCAGGACTCACAGCTGGAGACTCAATCACTCCTCAACGAACTGAAGTCACTGAAACAGAAGGAAAATCTGTCAAACTCACATGTAACTATCAGATAAGTGGTGGTCGTTATGTTCACTGGTACAAACATCATTCTGACCTTCAGGCTCCTCAGTTTATACTCTGGAGAATATCAGGAGGAGGTGATCAGTATGCCCCGGATAAACGATATGAATCAGAAACATCTTCTACAACAACTAATCTGACCATAACAGCCCTAACCCTGGCAGACACAGCTCTCTACTACTGTGCTCTAGAAACACAGTGATACAAAGTGTAGAAGAGGCTGTACAAAAACCTGAACACAGATATCTGACTACTCTTCAAAGAGGAGGGAAGTGGTATTCAAAGCACAGCTTCATATCAGATGGATTCTGCTAATTCCTGTTTTATCAGAGTCACTGTGGTTACAGCTGCTAATGAAACACTGTGGGAGGATTCACATGAGCAGCAAATCCACATCAACCACAAACCAACTGTAGGAACGTTCAGACACAAAGAAACAATAATGAAATAACTACAAACAGTAAAAACTGTTGATGTGAAATAGATTCATATAGTCAGGATGACAATGTTTAATAATCAGAAACCAAATACAGTAACCCATTTTCACATCCAACAAACTCACAACATTGTTGATAAATTATAATCTAAAGGTGCTTCTTACCTGCATGATCTACTTTCATATTCTCTCAGTTTTTTCTAGCAGGGATTAAACAGATGTGCTGTGTCAGCAGTTTTTCACACAGCTTCACTTAAAAACAGAGAAAATGTATCTTCATAATGTTTCTCACTATTATTCACAACATGAAACTAAATCATAACCAAACTTGGGCCCATACGAGTCACGTGTTAATGAGACTAAAACTGTTTCATCTTTCTTTTTCTTTAAGATCCAAATAAAACATTTATGAGATGAAATCAATAGAAATTTTCTGAGAATCATATGTGCTGATTATTTTTCGGTGAGCTGTACAGTAACAGTGTTTTATCATTTTACAGTTTATAGATTTAACACAAAGATTGTGATTAATAAGTTGATTAAAGTCGTGTTGAACGCTCCGTCTTGTATTTGCTCATCAATAAATGTTTTATGAAATATGACTGGAGGAGTTGGAGCGTCATTCTGCCTGCACACAGCTACATATAAACTACTTCCTGGTGGTGTAATATAAAACAGCCACAACACTTTTGATTCAGAGTTTTAAATGCAGGAAATATCACCAAGAAGATTAGTAGAAGTGTGCAGCTCTGCATGATGGAGCCTCATTCCTGGTTATTACACAGAAACTACCACAGCTGTTTCCAGGTAATAAGTCACAGCATCACAAATCATATTTATGTTGTTACCTTCACAGACAGGAGAATGACAGGGACATAAAGTCGGATTAACTCCAGCATCATAATACAGTAATAGTATCCCAATATGTGAAACATCAACCAATATTACCTTGTTATTGTCAGGTTCCTACAGCTGTACATTCAATATATGAAAAATAGAATACACAGATATTTCTATTTTATTTCTAGCAGGTCATCATATTGTGAACAAAATATTAACAAATACTTTAGCCTCATAGGCACATTTGTTTTGACATAATAACTTCTAGTTTCAGGTCCTTTTTAACACAGTTAAATCAATTTCAGGGTAATATTATTCAGTTTAATAGCCCACTATCACCACGCTCTAACAAAAGATGTTTTATGTGCTTACACTAAATGGTTCAGATGAAAAAATAAGTTTTGAAAAGAAAAATGATGATAAAAGAAACAAAGTGATATTTGTTTAAAAGGATGATTGACTGTGTGGAGACGACACAAGTGTCAAATACAGCTGTGAATTCTGTTTGAGCCTGAGCTGGTTAAAATAAACTGACTGGGTTAGCACAAAAATAATAAACATCTGTCAGTAAGCACGGCTCGTCACTGCCTCCTCACTCTTTATTACACTTTCACCGATCACCACCTTTCATACTGTCATATAGTTTGACTACTTTTCCTGCTGCTCCACAAACATTTTGCAGGACTGCACCCGTTCAGAGTCATGTATCCACGTATGCTTCATTTCACAAACTCCAGATTCTCACACAAATGTCTTTGTTTATAAGTTAAACAAATACTCCATACTCTCAAGCGACTTATTGACCAATCAAAGAACACCTCTCCTGCTTATGATATCCTTCCATCTCGTATAGTTAAGGATTGTTTCAGCGGAATTGGACCCAGCATCCTATCTCTAATGAATTTATCCCTACTTGCAGGCTCTGTTCCTCTAGCCTTCAAACATGCTGTTGTCCAGACCGTTCTTAAAAAAAGGAACCTTGATCATAATGATCTTGGGAACTATAGGCCGATCTCTAAGCTTCCATTCCTGTCCAAAATACTGGAGAGGATCGTTCTTTCACAACTTCAGCCGTATTTGGATGTGAATGCCATTTATGATAAATTTCAGTCTGCTTACAAACCCTGTTACAGCACTGAAACGGCGTTGCTCAGAGTCCTGAATGATCTCCTTCTGATTGCTGATTCTGGACGCTCTTCAGTCCTGGTCCTACTAAATCTATCCTCGGCCTTTGATATGGTAGATCATAACATCCTATTAGCGAGGCTTGAACACACAGTTGGCATTGGAGGCACCGCCCTAGATTGGTTTAAGTCATACCTTTCTAATAGGTCTTTCTCGATCAATTTTGGCCCTTATTTCTCCTCTGCTGCACCTGTCTCCTGCGGCGTGCCTCAAGGATCTGTCCTTGGCCCCCTGCTCTTCTCACTGTATATGCTCCTCTTAGGCGCAATCTTTGAGAAGTACAACATTGCACATCATTGTTATGCCGACGACATACAGATGTATTTCGAACTAACTGATGATCCTGCTATGTCTTTGTACGGCTTTTGCGAGTGTATGCATGAGGTCAAAAATGGGCTCGCAGGTAACTCTCTTATTCTAAACGACAGGAAAACTGAAATTATCGTGTTTGACAGTAGAGTCCCCCGTGGCCAACTCCGTGACGCCCTCGGTTCCTTTAACAGTTTCCTCACCGACACTGTTAGTGACCTGGGTGTATTTTTGGATAGCTCTTTTAAGTTTGACAAACAAGTGTCTTCAGCTGTTAAATCTTGTTTCCATCAATTGCGTCTTATTAGCAAGGCCAGACATTATGTTCCACATAGGGACCTTGGAAAGCTTATCCACGCCTTTGTGACATCTAGGTTGGATTATTGCAACTCACTTTACTTCGGTCTTAACTCTACTCTCCTCCATAGACTCCAAATTGTTCAGAATGCAGCTGCTCGTCTCCTTACTGGTAGTGGGCGGCGTGTCTCTATTACCCCTGTCTTTGCCGACCTGCATTGGCTTCCCGTTAAGTACCGCATTCAATTCAAAATCCTGCTGCTTACCTTCCGAATTATTAACAATATAGCGCCAAGTTACCTCATTGAGCTACTTAGATTATACACCCCTGCTAGAGCATTAAGATCATCTTCCCATTCACTCTTGGTGCTGCCGAGATCCCGGCTGAAGACTAGAGGTGACCGCGCGTTTGCCGTGGCTGCACCCGATTTATGGAATCACCTCCCCATCGCTATACGCGAGTCTGATTTCATTCAGTCCTTCAAATCGCGGTTAAAAACCCACTTATTTAGCCTCGCCTTTTCTACCAGTTAATGCTTGCTTGTTAGTTAGCTTAATGCTTATTCTTACTTTTAATCATTTTTAATTTTTTTGACTGTTTTATCCTTACACTTAGTTTTCTTTTATGCTTTTATATGCAATTCTTTTGCTTTTGTGTTTTAATGCCATTCAACCTGCTAGCATGTTTTGGTACCTTGCCATACCCTCATCCTTCCCTGTTACTTCATCCTACTCTCTTGCATGTTACGCACTTTGGTACACCACTGGTTTTTAAATGTGCTATATAAATAAAGTTTGTTTATAAGTTAAAGTCTAATGAAGGAAATCTGTGAGCAGTTTAATGTTCACTCACAGCAACATTCTTACTCAACTCCATAAAATTCACAACTTCATTTTCCTGAATTTGTCACATTTTGAGGTTCAATTTCTATAAAGATCTAAATGATGGGATGGTGTTTCCATCTGTTAAAGATGCTTCTTTGAAAAATTATATTCATAGATATTAATATCATTAAATATATTATTTATTTGTTGCTTTGTAGCTGTGTTTGTTCACGTTTCCTTTGTTGTTGTGTGTCACTGCAAACACAGAGCAGAGACGAGGAGCAGAGATTCAGGGAGGAGCTGAGCTGTTACTGAACTATAGAAGAGAGAAAAACCTCCACATTCAACAGAGTTCAACACAAAACAAACTTTATGTTCCTCAACATGCTGTCATTACATCACTGTGTGTTTCCTCTGATTCTTCTCACTCTCACAGGTATGCTCACCTACACAGGAAACTATGTTCAATTCAAATGATTCATTAATGCCAATTATTTATTGAAAAACGTTCTCTCTTCCTTCAGGTGTCACATGTGATCAACTCACTCCAGTCAAAGATGAAGAGTCCAGTTTAGAGGGCAGCACAGTTACTCTGACCTGCACGTACACCAAAGGTGCTGCTGATTATTTCTTCTGGTATCGACAACATCCAGGAAAAACACCAGAGTTCCTGATCTCTCATTTGGAGACGGGAGAAATACTAACACCACCCAGCAGCTCCAGACTCTCTGTTGGAGTCAGAAAGGAAGAAACAAAAATGGATCTTCAGATCTCCTCTGCTGCAGTGACAGACTCTGCTGTGTACTACTGTGCTCTGCAGCCCACAGTGACAGGAAACACCAAAACTCTGTACAAAAACCTTTGGAGCAAAGACAACAGAATACTCCACAACATCCACTAGAGGGAGCCACACACTGTTAAACCTCTGATTCTTGTGTCATTGGACCGATGACAAAGACAACAGAGAAATGAAGCAGTAAAGATCAGAGACAGTTGCCGTTTCTCAATTCTCAAGTACGTGAGTACGTACTCACGTACTTGAGAATTGAGAAACGGCCTTTGTCTGTGTTTCGGACGAAATGCATTCTGGGATATTTAGCTGTACCAAGTCCACACAAGTCACCACCGATGCATGCTCGATAAAACGGGCGGAGTGAGAACACATCCGGGACTTTTTCGCGTTCTCGGCTTGATGCGTACTTCGAATTGGAACAGTACTTGGTCTCCGACTGATGACGTATCACGAGTACACAAGAACGCAAGTACGCACAAGTATGCATATTGAGAAACGCCCACTATTTGTTGGTCATTGTGCTGCAGTGGAAGAACATTGTTCATGTGCTGTCTGTCTGGCTTTAATAACGCCAAAGACATGTTGCTGCACCTCTTTTTGCTTCTATCTCACATTATAGGTGAGTTTAAGAACAGGGATTAAAGTTTAGTTGAAGCTGCTGCATTAAGCAGATATACAGACTGCATTTCACTACTTTTCTTCTTTCTTTTTCCAGGACTAACAGCTGGAGACTCAATCACTCCTCAACAAACTGAAGTCACTGAAACAGAAGGAAAATCTGTCACACTCACATGTAGCTATCAGATAAGTGGCACCCCTGATGTTCACTGGTACAGACATCATTCTGACCTTCAGGCTCCTCAGTTTATACTCTGGAAAGAAGCAAGAGGATCCACAACTCAGTATATTCCTGATAATCGATATCAGTCCACAACATCAGATCGATCAACTACTCTGACCATAACAGCCCTAACCCTGGCAGACACAGCTCTCTACTACTGTGCTCTAGAAACACAGTGATACAAAGTGTAGAAGAGGCTGTACAAAAACCTGAACACAGATATCTGACTACTCTTCAAAGAGGAGGGAAGTGGTATTCAAAGCACAGCTTCATATCAGATGGATTCTGCTAATTCCTGTTTTATCAGAGTCACTGTGGTTACAGCTGCTAATGAAACACTGTGGGAGGATTCACATGAGCAGCAAATCCACATCAACCACAAACCAACTGTAGGAACATTCAGACATAAAGATATTTTTTTCCTCATTTAGTGATGATGTGTGTAAAAAAGCATCAGAAATCAAATAAAGTAACTAGTAATAAACTCCCAACATTGTTGGTGCATTAATGATGTTTTACAGCTGAAAGATTTACTTTGGTATTCTCACATTTTCTCCTGCATGGTTTAAACTTTTCCTTTATTTTGTAAGAATCACCTCTTTGTGTTTTTTCTCGATGATGTCATAGGTACAGTTTCTCCTCTGTGTTCTGATTGGGCATTTAAAGCAGTGCCATCATTGATGGTATCAGATCCATTTCATACGTTGTTGAAGTTCAGTCTGAAGTCACTTTAAGTCTCAAAGCTTCACTTTAACCTGCAAAGACCAACAATGTTTCACTTCTTAGTGATTCTTCTCCCCACACTGCACCACGACACCGGATATCAGGACTCCTCACTCTCCAAATTCCCAGTGTTAAAATTCAGTCATGAAACATTTTGGCAGATACAAGAAGATTCTTCTACTGTTTTCTCTTCTTCAGTTTTTAAAGATGAACATCATGATCCACACTGACACGCATTCATATTGTTTGGTTCACTGGATTAAAACTGAGCCTCTGCTCTTTATTTATCCTGTGCTTGTTTCTCGACTCACAGTTCAGTCTGTTAAACCTGCTTCCTGCAATAGGAGCAAATATCCAATGAAAGCAGAGCAGCAGAAAGACGTGCTGAGTGTAAAGCTGTCAGCAGGGGGAATAACACAGGGCTGTGAATGAGTCCTGTCACTGTGATCAGGCTCCTCCTTCTAATCCACCAACTTAGTGTTGATGAAGACTAAACAGAGAGATCACAGCTTCTTTATACTTGCTGTAGCTCACAGTTACTCTACACTGCAGATATGACGCCTCTGTTCATCTCAGTGCTGCTGGCTGCTATGTGCCTCGGTATGAACACAACTCTGTTTCTTTGATATCAATCCAACATTGACATGATTCTTTAACAGCACACTGATACTGTTTGTTGGTGTTTTACAGAATGCAGAGCACAAAAAGACAACGTGCTGCAAGCAAAAGGAGAAGAGACTGCTGCTGCAGGAGGCACAGTAACACTTCACTGTCTCTATAACAGCAGCGGTTTAACAGGCAATTATCTCTTCTGGTACAAACAGGATGGAAACAACAGCCCCAAATTCATCCTGAGTCGTGTTAGTGGGGATGATGGAAACACAGAAGACGAGTTCAAGGAGAGATTTTCATCCACACTGGATTCCAGCATCAGATCAGTTCCTCTGAAGATCCAGAAGCTTCAGCTGTCTGACTCTGCTGTGTACTACTGTGCTCTGCAGCCCACAGTGACAGGAAACACCAAAACTCTGTACAAAAACCTTTGGAGCAAAGACAACAGAATACTCCACAACATCCACTAGAGGGAGACACACACTGTTAAACCTCTGATTCTTGTGTCATTGGACTGATGACAAATCTTTAATCTTTCTTTCCAACAGAAATCAGACTGATCAATAACAACATGATAAATGATTGATCACTGATCCCACAGAGGTGGTTGTAGGTAGGTAAAGTACAGACATCCAGGACTTTTTCCATCAACATCTTTACTCAAAAGTGAAAAAGTGCAGAGTTAACTGAACCTTGTGCTACATTACAGTTTTTTTCTTATGGCTTAAGCATATTTTTTTGTAACTATTGGCTATTTTTGCAAACTCTATACACAAATAAGAAAGCTCTTCACCAAATCAGAAAAAAAATGTAGTTTTCTTGCAAAAGCTAATAACTCTTGCTTATGTAACCCACATAAAATGAGGGTACCACTTTAAGGAGTGATAAATATGAGGAGAGATGGACAGCCTGCCCAACCAATCAGATTGCACAGGCCCCAGTATGCTTTGACCAATGGGAAAACGTCCTGCCGCTGTGTTTCAATTTAATTCAATTCAATTTTATTTATATAGCGCCAAATCACAACAAAAGCCGCGTCAAGGCGCTTTATATTGTACAGTAGATTGCACAATAATAAATACAGAGAAAAACCCAACAATCATATGACCCCCTATGAGCAAGCACTTTGGAGTCTATTAGATAGATATGATACAAACCACTGCAGTGCAGTACCTGTAATACCTACAGCATGTTCTAATCGCTCTAATAGGATATTATGGTCAACAGTATCAAACGCAGCACTGAGGTCTAGCAGGACAAGCACAGAGATGAGTCCGCTGTCAGAGGCCATAAGAAGATCATTTGTAACCTTCACTAAAGCTGTTTCTGTGCTGTGATGAGCTCTGAAACCTGACTGAAACTCTTCAAATAAGCCATTCCTCTGCAGATGATCTGTTAGCTGTTTGACAACTACTCTTTCAAGGATTTTTGATATTTTGATATCCCACCCACCTTCTATGAGTTCGCTGCTATTTGTGGAGGTGGTCTCCTGCTGGTAGGAGAAAAGAGAGACAGAAGCTTTTGAGCTGGAAAAAGTATTAGATATAAGTTGCAACCAACTGTGCTGCACATAAGTTCGCTGGTTATCAGCTACCTTTCATGTTAAAAGTAGCCAAAGTAAGTAAACAGGCGAATGAAAGTACTGTGTGGAGCTGTTAGCCTTCATTAGCTCTAGTTGTTATCAACTGCCTGAAAATTCATCTCAATCTGCTTCCAGAAAGCCCCGCATTTTCCGACCGAGAGACACCATACCATTGTCTTCGGCCGTGATGCACTGAGATCGGTCAGGGGTTTTTTTGTATGCTGAATTGTTCCTGAGGTGGATTCCTCGGGTGAAATAGATAGCAAGCCTTCCCACCTGGACTTAGAGAGACTGAGATTCGCTTCTTTTCCACTTGATGATCTGCTGCACCTTGCGGTGTGGTAGGACTGTATCACTCACACTTTCACACACAGCTGGTTATACATAAGACCACTAACTGACATTCTCTCACCCCTACTTTATTTCACACCCTAGGAATTTTTTGGACTTTACCCCTTGGACATTTTTTAGTTGGGACTTTGAATAATAAGCTGTTATGTAGAACATTCTCCACATGTGAAGGGAGTGTGAAATTTTCATTTGAATGTACATTGGATTTGTGTAATCTGTTTCTATAAGAGTTAAGGAGTCAGGTTACTAGGGTGCACCCGAGCATTGAAACCCGAGCTTTGAAACCCTACATTGAAAACCAAAAATGACACTTGGCCAAGTCATTGTTTTAGTAGTTTGTGTTTTACTTTTCTTTCATTTTTTGTAAGTTTCCTTTCTACCATTGTAAAGTGCCTTTAACCTGTGCTTGTCAACTATATGGTTTATTTCAATAAAGTCGGCTGGTTGTTTTGAGTTACATTCTTGTCTCTGTGTCTCATTTAAACACACCCCTGTGCTCCAATAGTCGAACCTATTGGCCCATTTATATATTCTTTTCAACAATTCCCCTTACTGTGTTACACCTAACTCTCCAAACCTTCGTAAAAATGGTATTTTCGTATCAAACAGTTAACACAAGCCATGACATTAATAAGCACACAATGCACCAACTATACACTGATGGTATGAATATAAAACACATCTGGCTTTTGCTTTCTCTGTGCACAAGGTAGGCTATGTCAGTTTGAGCTCATACTTTTGTCATAGGTCCGTAAACATAGAGGGATCCAAACTTCAGGTACTGGTGTTTATTCACACACATAAAAAAAAACACAAGTGTTTATTTCCAAGTCAGAACAAAATAGTATTTTCACTGAGGAAAACAAAGAAATCAGTCACATCGTGTCGTCTCTCCGGCCACAAAATTTCGTCTACATCACATCCAATGTCCTCTAGTCCAAGACACCGGGGAAAATATCTTCTGGAATGGAGTATCCAGGCTTGACATGATGCCTGGTCAGTATTCCCACGTCTCCTCCATTGTCTGTAAAAGGGCTATGCATTGATGGGGTTGACGGTCATAGACCATCCAGCGCCAGGCAGAGAAGAACTCTTCAATTGGATTCAAGAATGGAGAGTATGGGGGGAGGTTGGGTACAGTGAAGAGTGGGTGATCTGTAAACCAGCTGCGGACCAAAGCAGCCCTATGGAAGCTAACATTGTCCCATATGATGACATATCTGGTCTGCTCTGGTCTCTGAACATTAGTGAGCATGTCATGTAACGCGTCCAGGAATGTAATAATGTGTGCAGTGTTATATGGGCCCAGGGTTGCATGATGGTGAACAACAGCATTTTGTGGTCCGGTGCACGCTTCGTGGTCCCATATATCCCACAATTCATAGCGCAGCGGTGGGTGTGGATAATTTTGCCGCAAAATACGGCAGAAGGGAGCAGCTGAAGAGTGAACTGGCAAAAGTAAGTACTGAATATTATGTCACTTATTTATGTGCAAATGTTTAATAATGAAGAACATTAAAACATTACTGTTGGCCACATGTCGGCAAAGTTATGTGACATTAGTGATGTTTGTACTAACTTTGTTTTAAAGCCTTTACTTTAAAATATACGCCGTCCAATAGTCGACCTTAATCTTACAGAGAATGTGATGATTTTATGGATAATTAAAGTCAGTCATATATCCACAAACACAACAAGCTGAAAGTCAGTGATGCTGCTCGGTTTGCAGTCCTGAATATGACGGCACAAGCAGGATTCACTGCACTGTTAATGTTAGCTATGTTATATTGCTGCCTCTGTTCGGTGGTGTCGAGCCAAACGGACTTTAACGTGTGTTTGAACGAGCTGACGGTTCACTCGTTAAGCTGAAAGAAAGATGCTTTAATCACAGGAGTCACACATGTGTCCACTGGACCATCTGGAACTCTTCGTGTTTAGCACTCGTAATAACACAAACACTAAATCCTCCTTCTCTTGTGCTGTTTTGTAGCAGTGTGTACACCTGAGACCGTCACCTGTCTGTCTGTCCTGCACTCTCTCTCTCTCTCTCTCTCTCTCTCTATATATATATATATATATATATATCATAATAATCTGACAATACATATAATATTGGCCATATTATATTAACATTACCAAAGTAAGATGACTTTAGTCTCATGAACAACATTAGCTGATTGTTATTTACTAACTAATCTTAAATGACTGTTCAGTACAGAAATGACGCCCAACAATCATGTTTTACAGTCCTGTGGTCTCAGCCTCAGATACTCAACTAATCAAAGTGATGTCATGATAAAAATGAAGGACCAACAAAACATTTTTTCTCCTTAATTTCTGTCACACACTGCTGTATGACACGTTTCTCGCGGTTAGTATCATGGTTGCTAGGCAACCTGAACAGTGCGACGAAGGCTAGACCGTCCCATTTCACAAGCCTCTCACTTCCGCATTTCCCGTACTTATAGTACGCACCGTCCGTAGTAGGCGTAGTGTGCGTACTTCAAGCGTGCATACCCTGAATTGGGACACAGCCATAGTTGTGTTACCACCACGTTGTCCTGGGACATTGATTATGGCACGGTGTCATAATGTATGTTCCTGCCATGTCTCCTCGTCTTAGTGAGACGAAAACCAGCCTCATCCACAACAAACTGCTCATGACCCATCTGCCTCTAGCTCCATCACTCTCTAGACAAGACAAAAAAAATGCAGCACAGCAGGCACATGCACAGTACTACAGTATGCACTTCCAGATTCAGTACCAATGATACTATAGCTTACCTGCACATAGTCATATCGCAGCTGTTTTACACGTTCACTGTTTCTTTCCAAAGGTGCTCTGTAGATTTGTTTCATTTGGATTCTTTTGTGGGCAAGTACACGACCTAATACAGAAATGCTCACATTTTGTATGTTTTGGAAGGTGGTGTCATCCTCAGTTATGCGCTGCTGAATTTCGCGTAGCCTTATGGAATTATTTGTAATCACCATATTGACTATATAGGTTTCTTGGTCTGCAGTGAGCATTCTTCCTCTGCCCCCAGCATCTGGTCATCTACCAAATCAAATGTGCAGGTACACTGGTACAGTACATGTGAGTGAAATTCTTGTGTGCGAGCTTCACAAGCAACAGAGGTGTGCAAAAATACAATAACATGAAACAAGGAAAATATAAGGATGGTTAAATCTTAGAATTATATGAATAAATATATGTACAATATAAGAGTGTATGCATATTACTGAATGTGTATACTAAATATGTATGTCTACGTGTGTGTATATATATGTGTGTATGTGTGTGTATACATATTTTACAAATTAAATAGAGTAAAACAATAAAATAAATATATAAAATATACAGAGGTTGGTAGTTGGATATTGTGCAAAACAGTGGCATTAATGTACAGTATGGAGTGAATAATGTTGGAGTTCCAGTAATGAAGGTGAGGTGTCTATGACGTGTTCAGCAGTCTGATGGCCTGGTGGAAAAAGCTGTCTCTCAGTCTGCTGGTACGGGACCGGATTCTGCAGAACCTCCTTCCTGATGGAAGTAGTCTGAAGAGTTTATGGCGACTGGAGTCCTTGATGATCCTCCCCGCTTTCCTCAGGCACCGCTTCCTGTAGATGTCCTGGAGGGAGGGAAGCTCACCTCCAGTTATCCGTTCAGAGCACCGCACTACTCTCTGGAGAGCTTTGCGGTTGTAAGCGGTGCTGTTGCCATACCAGGTGGTGCATCCAGTGAGGATGCTCTCAATGGCACAGCGATAGAAGGTCCTGAGGATGCGGGGGCTCATGCCAAATCTTTTCAGTCTCCTGAGAAAGAAGAGGCGCTGCTGCGCCTTCTTCACTTTTTTGTTTATGTGTACTGACCACGTAAGATCCTCAGCCAGATGTACAACCAGGAAGTGGAAGCTGCTCACTTTCTCCACAGCAGCGCCGTTGATGGCGATGGGGGTGTGTACTTCTCTGCACCTCCGGAAGTCCACTATCAACTCCTTTGTCTTTGCGACGTTGAGGGTGAGATGGTTGTCTTGACACCAGTGGGTCAGGGCACTGACCTCCTCCCTGTAGGCCGTCTCATCACCGTTGGTGATAAGACCCACCACTGTAGTGTCGTCCGCAAACTTCACAATGATGTTGGAGTTGCTAGTGGCCGTGCAGTCGTAGGTGTAGAGTGAGTACAGTAGAGGGCTCAGTACACACCCCTGTGGAGCACCAGTGTTCAGTGTGATGGGGGATGAGGTGGTGCTGCCCAGTCTGACCACTTGGCGTCTGTCAGACAGGAAGTTAAGGATCCAGCTGCAGAGGGAGCTGCTCAGTCCTAGATCCTGCAGTTTCCTGTCCAGCTTCGAGGGAATGATGGTGTTGAATGCTGAGCTGTAATCTACAAACAGCATTCTCACATACGTGTCTCTCTTCTCCAGGTGTGACAGGGCAGCATGGAGTGTCAGGGCTATGGCATCATGAGTGGACCTGTTGTGGTGGTATGCAAACTGTAGAGGGTCCAGTGAGTCGGGTAGTGCGGAGCAGATGAAGTCCCTGACCAGCTTCTCGAAGCATTTGCTCACGATGGGGGTCAGGGCTACAGGTCGCCAGTCGTTCAATGAGGAGATGGTGGAGGATTTGGGTACAGGGATGATGGTGGCCATTTTGAAGCAGGCTGGGACTACAGACAGAGAGAGGGAGAAGATGTGTGTAAACACTCCAGCCAGCTGAGCCGCGCATGACTTGAGGACGCGACCGGGAATCCCGTCCGGACCAGTAGCTTTGCGTGCGTTCACCTTCCTGAAGCACTTCTGCACATCCTCCTCAGACACAGTGTGTACACTGACGTCATCCGCGGTGCGCACACTGTCCAGTCTCGTGGTGTTCGCTGTGTCAAATCTAGCGTAGAATACGTTTAGATCCTCACACAGAGAGGCCGTGGTCTGCAGTGTGCTGGTTTTCCCTCTAAAGTCTGCGATCATGTTTAGTCCCTGCCACATACTCCGAGGGTTGTCAAACTGTTGCTCCACCCTGTCCCTGTACTCACGTTTGGCTACTTTGATCGTCTTCCGGAGTTGGTAATGTGCGTGTTTGTAGTCCGATGTGTTCGCGGAGGCAAAAGCGGTGCTCCGTGCCGCCAGTGCCGTGCGAACATCTCTGTTAATCCTGCATCTCTGTTAACTGTTCTGGATGGGACGACATCTTCCACGCATTTCCTGATAAATCCACAGACTGAGTCTGTGTACTCATCAATGTCATTAGCAGCCACATGAAACATTTCCCAGTCCGCGTGATCAAAACAGTCCCGCAGCGTAGACTCCGATTGGTGCGACCAACTGTCCACCACCCTCAGGGTTGGAGCTTCCTGTTTCAGCTTCTGCCTGTGGGCGGGCAGGAGCAGGATGGAGCGGTGATCTGATTGGCCGAATGGGGCACGGGGGAGGACTTTGTACGCATCCCGGAAAGAGGTGTAGCAGTGGTCAAGTATCTGGTCTCCACGAGTGTTGAAATGGAGTTTGTTAAGGGATTTTGTGATTTTATGATGTTTTTCCTTTTTGATACATCTTCCTTTTTAATGTTTCATTTACTCAGTTCTCCTTATAATGCTCCATTTACTCATTTACTCATATGCTCCTGTTAAGAAAGGCTTGGAAAGCACATAGTGTTCACATATCTTTATGTTTTGTCTTTGCTTCTTCTCACACACATACACATGAGCCCCGCAGTATTCGCTGACTCCTGTGAAAGTCTCTTGCAGACACCCTTGGAAACAGGACCCAACTGGCTTCTGTTTTCCTCGAGATAGACAATACACTCACACACACACACACACACACTGTGTCCTATACATGCCCAGATTGTCTGTTAAAGCCTGAAAAAACAGGGAATGTTGCGATGTATAAATAAAGCTGACTGCAAAGCCTCGGTGTGGGTATCACCCGATCACTCACCCGTGCGCACGTAGTTCTCTGAACAAAACTCTGACTGTTTCTGTATTCTTTCAATGTTTAAAAATGTCTTGCCACTGACATTTAATTGGTCCTTCGAGCCGGATAGTTTATTGATATTATTGTATCATCTAACTATTCACAGACGGAGCCACCAGATCCTGACGTCGTGACTACCTGCACTGCAACCACCGTTTCTAGCGAAGCGAGGAAAAGCCCAGAGTCGTACATTCGCCTACTGGCCAGTGTCTTATACAGGTCCACGACGCCGGGTTCTCGGTGACGCCGGGAAAAAGAACACAGCGCAACATTGAAGGTGAATATAAAGCAGCCAGAAACACTTTGCGTTGAATAATCGATTTTAGTTTGACACTGCTCAAAGTAGAAGGGTCCTGTGTGGACCGAAAAGGAAAAGGACAGACGTGTCCTATGTAATATGCTCGCCCGGGTAAGACGAAACAACCTGCCCTGTGGGGGCCTGTTTCGCACCATAAGTAAGGGTTGGTAGCCAGTATATCTCACGCTCGCCTGTGTAAGACGGATTAACATGCCCTGAGAGGCTCAATCCGCAACAAAAATAAAGGTTGGTAGCCAGAGAAGCGAGAGTGTCAAATAAAAATAGGATTTTCTCTAAGCGCGCTAACTGTTTGCTGAATGTTTGTTGAGGAGTAAGTGCTTCATTGAATAGGAGCTCTAGGCTCCTGCACTACTCCTATTGTTTTCCTGTGAGTACTGGATGGTGAGAAAGAGAAAAGGTTGCGCGTCAACGCGTAAAATTAAGTCCGCCCTGAATTTAGTTCAGGGTAGAAGGCTGACTTAATAACCTCCTCTGACTCTAGTACCAGAACGTCTCACAGTGTGTGCTGGCAGTATTAATAAATAAAAGCAAAACAAGGTGTAATGTTTTAAAGCATGGAAAGAGGAATGAAGTGGAATAAACAAAAGGTTAAATTAAATTAGAGCTTAGTTAATGTATTCAAATTGATAATAGAAGGATAGCAACTGGTAAACTGGTATTAATAATGAAATATAGTTGGCAGGACGACCGTGCCTAGAATGGATAGAATGCATGAAACCAGATAACTCACACAAACACATATTAAATGAAATAGAGAGACGCACAAGGTATATTAAGGTTTTGTCATTGTTCAGCCAAAGAAAGTGTGTGAAAAGGAAAATGTCTCCAGCTTGGGAAAGGGTGAGACTGCAGCTCACCCTCAGCCCTTGGTGGACACAAATAAAATATTGTAATATACTATTGCTGTTATATAAAAAGATAATAACATTAATAATGAAATAATATTAAATATGAAGAGGCACCTCAGTCAGTTGTGATGTGAGGTGGATAATTGTTAAAAGTAATCTGTATCAAGCTTAAGGTTTGCTCAAACTCAGTATAATGATATATGAGATGAAGAAAATACCAAATCTAATCAAGTGCATAGAGACGCTTGACCTGCTTGAAAACCTGTCATCCTAGATGAGACATTGTTGAGATATAGAGCACACCTATACTAACAACTAAACACCCTTTATACAACAGCTAAGGCCACACAATTGTGAAGCTGAATTAAATATATGGTCACTGCTAAGCTGATGAGCAGGTTACACATTTTTTAGAGCAGAGGCTGCATAAGAACACATCAGAGGGAGGGAAACAGAGCTATTAAAGCTCAAACATGAAGCTGTCTGTGGGCTCAGTTTTTCCCCCATGCTTCTGATTTGTCTTTGGCAGCAGCCTTTTTGCATCCTGACTCGCGTGTAAAGCGTTCAAGCCATCAGTAACTTGTTTTTGTTTTGTTTTGTTTTGTTGGGTTGAAAAATGAATAAATCAGTTTCAGTTGTATCAGTTTGATGATGATAAGTCCAGAGCCAGCTGAGAGCTGGGTTGTCTGTTTTTTGTTTGAAATGTAATTTTGTGTTTCTCAGCAAGGAACAACTACAATTTCATTTTCTGTTTTTGAGAAAGGAGAATTTAAAATAATAGTAATAATAATAATAATAATAAAACAAAGAGTGAGTGATGTTTTGTTTAAGTGATGAAGACAGCTAATACTGCAAAATACCGTTTAGTGCATGATCTGCGAGCAATAAATGAAATCATCTTATTTATCTTTAAATAAACTCCAATCATGGAGACCTGAAATCACATGCTTAGGGCACACCCTCTCAGGTGAAGGCAGAAAGCTACACAAACAAAAGAAGAGAAGCTATACAAAATGCGCCACAGCCACAAAACTAAGCATTCACATTTTTTCTGACTCTTTGTGAGCCTGAGTTATGACCTTGGCTCCCTGTTTTTCTGCCTCCACCAAAGGTGGGGGTGACGCTCCCGTGGCATGTGCTCTGTTCTTTTTACTATCACAAAGGAAAAAGGGAGGCCCCTACTCTCTGACCACAGTACTCTTTTCATAACTCAGCGTTATGAAATGTCATGAAACAGTGTAACTCACTCACAGTAAATCAGCAGTATAGGATAATACAAACCTATCTAATAGATCTGGTGATTTTCACATTCTTTCAATTGGGAGGTGTGATGCAAACTGAAACTAAATACTGATTAAACAAGAAGTATGATGTGGCCTACAGCAGTATCATGATTCGCTCATTTTGTTTACAGGTATAATGTGATATAATCTCACAACTACTACAAGCACATTTGCCTTTCTTAGCACAAGCGAGTGAAGGGCAACTGTTAGAGAAATGCCTTGTTTGAGAAAAAGTTAAAATTAACCTGCCGACAAACGCAATGAAAAAACAGCTTACACTCATGAACACGTGAAGATTTTCCAGCAAGGTTAAAGCAGCAAAAAAAATTAATATACACCTGTTGTTAAATGATGAAGTTTATCTATTACTAACTAATAAACCCTCTGGGTTGCAGGACAACAATTAAACTTCAAAAAGAAAATAAAGAGACTGGTATGACCAACCAGTGATTATACAACAATTTTAGTGGTTAAGAGTCAAATTGTGAGACGGAAGGAAAATTCCTTTTTGTGCTTTTAAACATGATCTTAAGAATTTAAATATCTACCTGTGTTGTCCTGTCAACTTGGTGGGTTATCAGTTGATTACATCGTGAGAGGAAAAAAAAAGAAAAAAAGGGGAAGGCTGACACAGGGCCTGCCCGGTGTTTCTCCCCTCTCTTTGTATCACAGCCAGCACAACATAATTTTCCTGTTCGTACACTTCTGTTTGTTTTTGTTTTGTTTTGTTTTTTCTTCTCTTTATGTTTAAATACAGGCTGCTTTGCTGGCCCTGAAAGCCGAGGCTGACCTGGACTCCTGCTCTCCCCTGTACCACCTTCGACGTGACCCTGACCAAATGCTGCAGCAGCTGGACTTACAAAAACAATTTCCTGAAAATGTCAACAGGGCTGCAGGAAAGCGATCTTATGCAGCGGAGACGGAGAGCGTTAAAACCAAGGCCCGTTTCGCTACACGGGGAAAATTCCCAGACAGCTTCAGCTGACAGAGCTGTGACGAGACGCCTGCCAAGCCGACAACTTATGACAAGTAAGGCCGAGCAAAAGAATGCTGACCTTAACAATTCTGCATTAACACTGTGCAGGACAGGGATGGACCAACACGGCAGCAAAAAGGGCGTGCCAGAGACAGGAGGAGCAACTGAGGTCGAATGGACAAAACACAGAAGAAGATGCAGTTTTCACCTGCGGTGAGCATGGACACTGGAGAAAAGGACTGTCCCAATTGGGGCCAGAACCAGGACAAACTGAACTTTGAACAGCAGCAATGGTGGCAAGCGGACTGAAAAGGAGGAGGGCAGGACCCCAGGGCACGCTTCAGGCTGTGGTTTACCCAGAACACCAGAACAGGAAAGTGATGAACACACACACATCTACATACACCGATTCAGAATGAAGTGAAACACACACATGAACACATGTGCACTCGTTGATAGAGGGAGAAATGGCACACACACACGCTTATGCAATGAAGAATGCTTTGCTCGCAAATGCTTATGCTGATATGCAAAATGCTGCACACAAACATCCCAATACATAATTTTTATGAGAAGCAATTGATTACTTAAAATGTGTTTTATGTCACCCAGAGGATATTTATGTAGATTTAAGGAACAAGGTCTAAAATTGTCTGGTTATGAAAACAATGTCTGTGCGTGAGGTCTGTTTATGGCTCAAGGTCTTGATTGAATTGTCTATTGTGCTACACACTTCGTAAATGAAGTAATATCAAAAGTCTCTGAAGCACTGGGCTTCAGTATAAAACATCACTTCTCATATCCCCCGCAGAGTACCTATTACAAGTGAACCGATAGACAAATCCATAAGAGAAACAACACTAGCAGAATGGATGACAAAACTGTTAGAAAATAAAGAAATAGTTTTGAACAATCAACTGCCAGATGATTCTCTTCCAGTCTCTTCCAGGTTGAAACCAGGAGATTGGATCCTGATAAAAGTGCTCCAGAGGAAAAAGTGGCATTCCCCGAGGTGGGAAGGACCCTACCAAGTCCTCCTGGCCACACCAACAGCCTGCAAAATTGCTGAACGACCTTCCTGGATTCATCAGAGCCACTGTAAAAAGTGAGTGACAGCCCATAAACACTGAGACGCCAACACCCCTGCCTGTGAGTGATCTGGGAGGTGGAGAGAGGGCTGTTTGGGTAAATCCCGCCCTTGTTCTTCTCGCCCCTAGTCTACTCACTCACAGGACCAGGTGTGTTCGGTCATCATGAAGACCATACTCGTTCTAATGACCAGTGTCACAATTCTGTTGGGACTGCTGTTACTGATTCCACAAGAAGAACAACAGCACCACCTGGAGACAAGACTGACACATGACGCAATACATCCAGACGACATGACACAAGATCACAACCACCCATGGATGAACAATGCCTGGTACCGTTATGTGTACAACTCCACAAGAGACAGAAACTATTACATCTGTTCGCACATGCCTCTTAATGCAAAACACCTGATAATGTGCATTCCACCAACTTGTCTGACACACTGAACACGCTACGTCAGCTCAGACGAGTACAGCAGCAAGATTACACGCAAAACACAGAGGACTGGCTCACATGGCTGCTTAGCGGGTCATGGAAGTCATTACTCACAAAAGGACTAACATTCGTTGGGATGCTCCTTCTGCTACTTTGCTTATTTTCCACATGTGTACTGCCTTGTATTCGGAGTATGATAAGCAAAATGTTTACTGTAAGAGTGCAAGCTTACATTGCATTATCTCAAGTTGAACAAGCTCGAGAAGAGGTACAAGTTGAAGAAGATGATTTTTTAAGCACTAAACTGTGTGAACCCAATAAAGTTGATCATGTACGTTTTCACAAAATGATACTCTAGTTGACAATGCTTCTGCAAGTGACTAGTAGTTGAGGTACATAAATATATATGAACAACAGCAGGGAATGTTAAGGGATTTTGTGATTTTATGATGTTTTTCCTTTTTGATACATCTTCCTTTTTAATGTTTCATTTACTCAGCTCTCCTTATAATGCTCCATTTACTCATTTACTCATATGCTCCTGTTAAGAAAGGCTTGGAAAGCACATAGTGTTCACATATCTTTATGTTTTGTCTTTGCTTCTTCTCACACACATACACATGAGCCCCGCAGTATTCGCTGACTCCTGTGAAAGTCTCTTGCAGACACCCTTGGAAACAGGACCCAACTGGCTTCTGTTTTCCTCGAGATAGACAATACACTCACACACACACACACACACACTGTGTCCTATACATGCCCAGATTGTCTGTTAAAGCCTGAAAAAACAGGGAATGTTGCGATGTATAAATAAAGCTGACTGCAAAGCCTCGGTGTGGGTATCACCCGATCACTCACCCGTGCGCACGTAGTTCTCTGAACAAAACTCTGACTGTTTCTGTATTCTTTCAATGTTTAAAAATGTCTTGCACTGACAGAGTTGGTGGAGTTTTGGTGAAACTTTCTTCAGGTTTTCTTTGTTAAAGTCCCCGGTCGTGATAAACGTCGCCTCTGGGTGTGCGGTTTCCTCACTGCTGATCGCGCTGTACAGTTCCCTGAGTGCTCGGTCAGTGTCGGCTTGTGGGGGAATGTAAACAGCCGTAATAATCACTGCTGTAAATTCCCTCGGTAGCCAGAATGGCCGGCACTTAACCATCGGGTACTCCAGGTCCGGTGAGCAGAAGGATTTGACCGGGTGCACGTTCGCATAATCACACCAGCTGTTGTTGATCATGAAACACACACCACCGCCTCTGCTTTTCCCAGTAAGATCCTGTGACCTGTCCGCGCGGTGCACAGAGAAAGTTGTATTGCGGAGTCTGGTACCTTGTCTGATAGCCAGGTTTCTGTGAGGCAGATCACGCAGCAGTCCCGCATCTCTCGCTGGAATGAGATCCGTGCCCGAAGCTCGCACAGCTTGTTCTCCAGAGACTGCACATTAGCCAGTAATAAACTGGGTAGCGGTGGTCTGTTAGTGCACCGTCTCAGTCAAACAAGAATGCCAGATCTTCTCCCTCTGCGTCGGCGTTTGCGGCCTCCAGGGCCAGAGAACAAAGGCGTCTCAGGTGAGATGAATGGGGGGTCTGCAAACGGAGGGTCCGTGTTGCAAAACTTGAACTCCGGAAAGTGATGAGAAAGTCCGTCTTTTATGTCCATTAAGGTTTGTCGGTTGTACACAAGGAGACATGTGCTACTCGTGAAAAAATAAAGGAAAAGTAAAATTAAACACAAAAACAGCTGTTGCTTGGGGGAGCTTGCGACGAGGCTGCCATACTCGGCGCCATCTTAGATGAACTTCTTGTGTCATTTTACTGATGACAAAGACAACAGAGAAATGAAGCAGTAAAGATCAGAGACAGAGACAGAGCTGCTGTGGAAACACAAAACTATTTGATTGGCTCAGCTATCAAACTGGCCCCACCCACTGAAGTTGAGCTCATCCAATGACATTATTTGTTGGTCATTGTGCTGCAGTGGAAGAACATTGTTCATGTGCTGTCTGTCTGGCTTTAATAACTCCAAAGACATGTTGCTGCACCTCTTTTTGCTTCTATCTCACATTATAGGTGAGTTTAAGAACAGGGATTAAAGTTTAGTTGAAGCTGCTGCATTAAGCAGATATACAGACTGCATTTCACTACTTTTCTTCTTTCTTTTTCCAGGACTCACAGCTGGAGACTCAATCACTCCTCAACAAACTGAAGTCACTGAAACAGAAGGAAAATCTGTCAAACTCACATGTAGCTATCAGACAAGTGCAGATGGTTTTAGTCTTGACTGGTACAGACATGATTCTGACCTTCAGGCTCCTCAGTTTATACTATGGAAAGCAGAAGGATCATGGAGTGGTGAATATATTCCTGATAAACGATATGAATCAGAAACATCTTCTACATCAACTAATCTGACCATAACAGCCCTAACCCTGGCAGACACAGCTCTCTACTACTGTGCTCTACAAACACAGTGATACAAAGTGTAGAAGAGGCTGTACAAAAACCTGAACACAGATATCTGACTACTCTTCAAAGAGGAGGGAAGTGGTATTCAAAGCACAGCTTCATATCAGATGGATTCTGCTAATTCCTGTTTTATCAGAGTCACTGTGGTTACAGCTGCTAATGAAACACTGTGGGAGGATTCACATGAGCAGCAAATCCACATCAACCACAAACCAACTGTAGGAACGTTCAGACACAATAAAAACTGTCAAACATCCAAAGCTGCTCATTTACACTATTTTATATTTAGTGGATGAGGACATGCAAAAATGCAGCAGAAGCAAAATAAACAGAGTAACAGAGGTTTATCTCTTTAAGTTAAAATCTCTCACATGAAGCTAAAAGTCCAACCAGGAAGACCATCTCATGCTTATTCCATTTATTCTCTTTGAACTCATCACATCAGATGATGATGCTCTCCTTCAGATCTGGTGAAAACATCATTGTCCTGCTCTCATGTTTAAGTGTTTCCCCTCTCAGTGTCAGATGGATGCAGCCCTCCTCCACCTTTCATCAGGACCAGAGTCTGTGGGTCCTTCCACTGAGGTCAGTAGCAGTCCTGCTCCACATCACATCCATCCAGATTTTCAGCATGGTTCTTCAGCCCTGCTCCACCGCCACAAGAGTCCAGACTCCCTCTGATCTAAACACTGAGGACTCCTCACATATTTCTGCAGCAGCAGGGAGACTTTCCAGTGAGCAGCTTCATGTTCTCACAGTCAGGCGGCTAAAATAAAGAAAGCAAAGTGAACAACACATAACTACACAAAGTTTGAACGTTGTAGATTGTTCATGAATGATGCGTGCAGCTGTGAAAGCTGTTGTGTAACCACAGCAGTCCAGATTTTTGGACATTTCAAACTTCAGTCGTTTGATGATTTTCCAACTGAGTTCTTAAAGTATGACCACACACCAGATTCAAGGAAACATTGAACGTGCTGTCGATGCAGGCCCACACCGAGGGCTCGCTGGTGTAGTCTTTGCAGGTGAAGGACGGATAAACCAGTCTGCACAGATCAGACTGAAAGATTCCAACAAGCAAATCCATCTATGAGGGGTTCTTTCCTTCAATCTAAGAGCCGAGATTTTTACTTTGTGCTCTGGCTATTTATCATAAATCTAAATCTGTGGAGTTCATCCAAGGTAAGTAAAAACAGGACATCACAGCTCCTTCTGCCTCTCATTCACTGGTAAAAAAAACAAAACCCAAAACATTGAGCTGTTCCCAGTGCATGCTGGTCCACAGCAGAGGTAGACTCTCGTTAAAGCCAAAATAAATCAACAAATAAACTGAGCAAAATGAAGCAACAACTAACAGGAACAAAACTTTGATCTATAACGTATACAAACAAAAAACAAACATAACTAAACTCAACATTCATAATCCAACATCTAATTATTAGAAAAACAAACAAAATAAATGTTTTTGATGTTTTTCCAGCATTACTTTGCTGATTTTGACTCATGTGGATTTTCACGTGTAAAATAAATAAAAGTCTACAATGTCAGAAAAATTTCCCACAGGTTTTACAGTGATATGGCTTCTCTCTGGTGTGAGTTCTTGTGTGAATAGTCAAAACAGAACAACAGTTCAGAGTACGCAGCCTTCTTGGAGTTAGTGGGTGGGGTGCTTGAAGCTGCTCTATCTGGTGACTCTGTTGTCCTACTGGGAGAGTTTAATGCTTATGTGTCCAACAACAGCAGACTTGGAGGGCTGTGATTGGGAGAAACAGCCTGTCTGATTTGATTTGGGGTTTTGTTATTGGACTTTGTCTACAGCGAACACCGTGTTCAAACATAAGGAAGGCCACAAATGCACGTGGCACCAGGACACCTGAGAAATATTACTTTGAGGACTTTCTTAATCCCACTGACATCTCTTCTGTAGAAGAAGTGGAGTCTTTGAATGAGGGGGACGACTCACCTATCACGAGGGGTGAGGTCACTGAGGCACCAAACAACTGCTTGGTGGCCTACAGACTTCTGCTATTAAAATGGATTATTGATAATAGTTTTCTGTGTTGATGGTGTGACTAAACTGTTCATCAGTGAAGTAGCAGCAATGTTGATGATGTTGTAGAAGAACTTATGTGTATTGTGTTTCTGAGTTTGTTTGCCAATCAATAAAAGCTGCAGCCTTTAAGTTTAATACTTCGTCTCAGAGTCCTGTGTTTGGTTCCTTTTTCCAACCACTGCCAGCCACACAGTTTACCATCACAAGTGCATGCATTTATTACTTCCAGGCTGGACTATTGTAATTCATTATTATCAGGAAGTCCTAAAAACATATCACCCTATTAGAGCACTTCGCTCTCACACTGCAGGCCTACTTGTTGTTCCTAGAGTATTTAAAAGTAGAATGGGAGGCAGAGCCTTCAGTTTTCAGGCCCCTCTTCTGTGGAACCAGCTTCCAGTTTGGATTCAGGAGACAGACACTATCTCTACTTTTAAGATCAGGCTTCAAACTTTCCTTTTTGCTAAAGCATATAGTTAGGGCTGGACCAGGTGACCCTGAATCCTCCCTTAGTTATGCTGCAATAGACGTAGGCTGCCGTGGGATTCCCATGATGCATTGAGCTTTTCCTTTCCAGTCACCTTTCTCACTCACTATGTGTTAATAGACCTCTCTGCATCAAATCATATCTGTTATTAATCTCTGTCTCTCTTCCACGGCATGTCTTTATCCTGTCTTCCTTCTCTCACCCCAACCAATCACAGCAGATGGCCCCGCCCCTCCCTGAGCCTGGTTCTGCCAGAGGTTTCTTCCTTTTTTTTTTTTTTTAACCTGTCCCATTTGGTTCTTTTGCCATCAGAATTATTGTCTAAAGGCGAAGAAAGATGTCCAACGGATTTACTTTACCAAATGGACCATCCCAGCCTTGCCGTAATGGTCTATTTGATTCACCTTTTATTGTTTATTTTATTTTTTATTTTCACTTGCTAGATACAGGACAGACTTGAATGAGGAACAGAAAAGGGAGAAAGAAAGAGGGGGAAAAAAACAGCTGAGAAGAGGGACGGGGATAAAGGGCAAAAAAACAAAAACCAACAGAATAAGCAGACAAAAAATGCATATATCAATCACCTGGATCACCTGTTGAGAAAGAAAAAACAAAACAAGCAGAAGAAAGCGAGAGCAATAGAATAAACAACATCACGATGATATATGGGAATATAACACTAAATACTTAATATTAAACATTATTGTGCAGCACGTAAGATCGACAGCGCACAGTGTGCTTTGAGGTAGGAGCCAAAAAGGGTGTAGTGTGTGTGAGAGCACCCGTGTGTACACCTGTGAGCATGAACGCGCTTGTTTTTAAAAGGTTCCTTCATGTAATGATCTGCTAGAGGGTGTGGGGGGGCCATTGCCCCATCCTCCAGGGCCTGAAGCAGGTATGGAGGAGATCAAGACTCCAGACATCCAGAGGCCCTCAGAACACAAGAGACCAAGGAAGACCAACAGAGGGGCAGCCACGCCACTATCCCAGAAAGAGCTGAGGAGAGTCCCAGATGAGGGCTCACTCAGCAGCCGCGGAGCAGAAGCCAGGGGGGTTGCAGTGACGTGCCTGTGAGCTCCGCCGGCAGCCAGCTGTGCCTGAGTGACCGAGCCCCGGGCCGAGAGGCCGAGGGCACCCCACCTCCGAAGTGGCCCGAGCGAGCCCCAGGCTCCAGGCCCCGACAAGCAGCCACCAAGGAGTGAGCTGGTGTGTACCTGGACGCCCATCCCTGGACACAAAGAACCACCAACGCACCGATGTCTGAGGGCGTCTGCCACCGGCAGGGGAAGCGGTGGGGGGAGATAGGCCTCTGTCAGGAGATTTATTCTAAAACACTTCTTCAGTTGAGAATCAGAGAGGAGAAACACAGTTTTACTTGCATACAAGGGCAGCACAGAGCATCCACAGTGAGAGTGATGGCTCTGTGACACGCGCTCTGAAACTGCCCTGGCCTTTATTTATACATCAGTGGGTGTTTGTTCCTTACATTGGAATGTGGATGTTTAGGTGTGTGTATGTGTGTGTGTGTAAATCCATAAAATGACTTCCTAAACCTGCTGGCCTGGAAGTCCAGCAGTTCATCTAAACCAAAGGCACTTAGACTAAAACAGACATAGACACGTTTATCCTACCATAAAAAAATAAAAGAAGGTACGACCTCTCCCATGCTCCCAGGTTGTGGGTGTGAAAACCAGAACACCCTGGAATCACACAAGCTTCCTAGGATGAGACATTCTTTCAGGATACTATCAACTACATACTTCTAAACACAAATGATTACATGCAGCATTCTACCATAAGTAAACCTATATAATTAAAAGATAATACTGACATTATATTTGACATTCTATTGACAGCCTCCATACCTTGGAGGGCCTGAGATGTCCCCAGAGAGGTGGCGTCTGATACCCAACCTGACATACAGACACAGACAAACAGGCACACACAGATACAAACATCCATTCCCACCCTCATGCTCTCATATGCAATTACTCCACACTCAACCAACGTGGAGACAGACATAAATAGACACTGTACACACAATCACACTCCCCAAGCGTACTCTAAGCCCCGGGTCTGGGTACCCTTGCCCCTGGAGGGGGAAACTGCACCCACACCCAGGTGGTGTTACCCTCTTCCCTGCGGTGGGGAGAAGCAGACCGCCCTGACTCTGCAGCAGCAGGGAGGCCCCACATTCCAGACCCCAGTCGGACGGCCAACTCCTCCTCCTAGCCCCCCCCGCTCCAGCAGGCTACAGAGAACGGGGGTGTGAGAAGACTCCAAACCTCCCTCCGCCCGCTCATATGTAGTGTTGATGCATGTGTGTTCTAAGGTGCATTTAAAACCCAGGAGGGCATGGAGCTACCTGCCAAAGAGCAGCAGGTAAGCGCATAGCCCCTCCTGCTAGCCCTCAATGTCTACGTGTTTTTAAAATTAATAATAATAATAATAATGGATTGGATTTATATAGTGCTTTTCAAGGCACCCAAAGCGCTTTACAATGCCATTATTCATTCACGCTCACATTCATACACTGGTGGAGGCAAGCTACAGTTGTAGCCACAGCTGCCCTGGGGCAGACTGACAGAAGCGAGGCTGCCATATCGCGCCATCGGCCCCTCTGGCCAACACCAGTAGGCGGTAGGGTAAAGTGTCTTGCCCAAGGACACAACGACCAGGACAGAGAGGCCGGGGATCGAACCGGCGACCTTCCGGTTACAGGTGCCCTTCCCAACCCCCTGAGCCACGGTCGCCCCTTAAAATTGAGAGGTGGGCAACGACACCAGGGGTGAGGTTTTACACCCTGATGGTCTTTTGGAGTCTGTGTAGCGTGCCCACCCCCAAGATCCTATATGTATGTGTTATGAGAGTGTGAGTAATGTGAATGTCTAAGTTGTGAGATAAAATTGAGGCAGAGGCAGCCAGAAGGGACAGAGGGGGGGATGCCTCCCCTGCACCCTGGTGACACACCTTTACCCCAAGGCCCTGCATGTGTGGGTGATTGTGGTGGAGCGGGAAGAGGGAGGCAGCTAGAGATGGGGAGGGAAGGAAGGGAGGGGCAAGTGACCCTCCCTGGGGCCAGCTCCCCCGCTGACCCCAGTAGGCACCCCCATACTCTGCAACCTGCCAGGGAAAGGGGCCCAGGCCCAGTGCAGCAGCGCCGCCCGGCCCACAGAGCCTGGGACAGCCCACCCGACCCCACTGCAGAGAAAACTGCACCCACCCCGTCATCCACTCATCTTCCAGACTATACAAGACAATAGACGCCCAGGCTGAGATCTTCCTCCACCTCTCCTGTATCTCCCCTCCTGCAGAGTGAGTTCCTGAAGAGAGGAGAGCTCCTGCAAGATGTAACAACCTCCCCCACCAGTTGAAGAGCCCCCAGGTGGCTCGATGCACTGGCGGCACCCTGCGCAAGGGCTGGGCCCCATACACCCACCTGCCCACAACCCCGGCAACACATCAACCAGGACCCAAGCCCCCGAGGCCCAGCCAGGACCCCAGCCCAGAGATGGAGCGCCCCCAGAACCCCACGCCCGTCCCGGACCCACCCAGGGGCAGCCAGGCTACCAGGTCAGTAACCCACGTCCGTTAGCACAGACCCTCCCCTAGCCCCGCTGCACGCAGCCACGAGGAGACCATCACCTAAGAGCAAACAGAGCCCCTAATTGGCCATGACCGCTACCCCGGGTTGAGCCCTCCAAGGAAGATGCTCCTGGGGAACCCCCCAACGCCCTAAGCCTGTCTCTACCCCCACACCAATCACAACAGCGAAGGTGGGACCAAACTATGACCCCCCACCCCCACTAGGTGATGGAGCTGATCAAAGGAGCCCAGAGCAATTGATCTGATGTGGTGGCAGAGGCTGTATCAAGACTAATGTAATCTAATAGATAATTTCTATATTGGTTAGAATTAAGATTATTTTTATTTTTCCAGTTCATGAGGACTGTTTTCTTGGCTATGCATAGGGCAGTGAAAACCATATGGGCTATATTCTTTTCCGTAGTGACATTATCTAAGCTGCCCAACAAACACACTAAAGGGGAAGTTGGAATGTTACATTTCAGACACTTTGATAAGTCTTCACATATCTCGCGCCAAAACTTCTGAACTGGTGGACAGAACCAAAGAGCGTGGATATAATTGTCCGGTGTATTGGTTTGACAGTGTGAGCAGTTGTTGGTAGACGTAAAGCCCATCTTGAACATCCGATGACCTGTATAGTGCACTCTATGTAGTATTTTGTGTTGAATTAATTGAAGACTGGGATTTCTAATTAGATGAAAGGTTTTTAAGCAAATCTGAGACCAGAAGTTTTGGTCTAAGTTAACTGATAAATCCGCTTCCCATTTTGCAATAGGAAGTGATATTGATTCATCTGTTTTAGAAAGCATTCTGTATATTTTGGACAGTAATTTGGGGGTTTTAAGAGTAAGAAATTGAACCACACTTGGTGGTGTTTGTAGTTCAACTTGACCCGGTTTAAATGTCTTTTTTTACTATGGATTTAATTTGTTGATATTCTAAAAATCTTTTCTTGTTGATCCCATATTGTGTAACTAGTCTGTCAAATGAAATAAATTCTGTTCCTTCTAGTATATGTTCTAAGTATTTGATTCCTTTACCACTCCAATCTGAAAAGTTTATCATATTATTGTTTTGTAATATGTCAGGGTTGTTCCAGATAGGTGTACGTTTGCATGGGATTAATGAAGACTCCGTCAATTCTCCGTCAACTCCCACCATGCTGTCAGAGAGGAGCTAATGTTGATGCTTTTGAAGCATTCATGTCTTTGGATGTTTGAGCTGATAAATGGTAGGTCTGAAATCTCTAGATTATTGCAAAGTGCCTGTTCTACATCTAGCCAAGGTTCATCTAAGAGGGTATGTTTTAGCCATCCTGAGATAAACTGAAGCCTGTTGGCTAAGAAGTAGTGCTGAAAGTTAGGTAGTTCTAATCCTCCTTTATCCTTGGTCTTTTGTAGTGTTTTTAAGCTTATACGTGGGGGCTTATTTTTCCAAAGGAATTTGGACATATATGAATCTAGAGATCTGAACCAATCTTGTGGCGGTTTAGTTGGGATCATTGAGAATAAATAATTTATTTTTGGTAAGACCATCATTTTTATAGCAGCAACCCTTCCCATGAGTGATATGGGTAGACATTTCCACCTAGCCAGATCACCTTCTACTTTCTTTAAAAGTGGGATGTGGTTTAATTTAGTTAGATCTGCAAGCTTGGGAGAAACATTAATACCTAAATATTTTATATTTCCTGATTGCAGTGGGGTAGAAGAAGAATTATGGAAGGAGCAATTAATCGGAAGGACTGTAGATTTTGACCAGTTAATTGAGTAATCTGATATTCTTGCAAAAGTGTTTATCAATTCAATCACCCCAGAGATATTGGTTTGTGAGTTTTGGAGAAAGAGTAACACATCATCCGCATAAAGGCTGATTTTATGTTCCATGTTCTTGCATTTTATGCCTTTAATTACTGAATTCTGTCTAATTGCTGCTGCTAGTGGTTCAATAAAAATTGCAAACAGTGAAGGGGAGAGTGGGCATCCCTGCCTGGTGCCCCTCAGGAGACAGAAGCTGGAGGATGTTTCATCGTTTGTTTTGACACAAGCTGTTGGGGAATTATATAGCATTTTTAACCAGCTAATGAAAGAGGATCCAAAACCAAATTTGTGTAAAGTTGCAAATAGAAATTTCCAGTTAACTCTGTCAAACGCTTTTTCTGCATCTAAAGAAAATATTGTAGTTTCGATGTTTTTACTGTATGAGTAGTCTATCAAATTAAGTAATCTACGTGTATTTGTTGATGAGTGCCTACCTTTTATGAAACCAGTTTGGTCAGGATGAATTAAGAGGGGGGTTATTTTCTCTAGTCTCTTCGAGAGAGCTTTGCAGATTATTTTAAGGTCTACATTTATAAGGGATATTGGACGATAGCTTGAGGGACATACAGGGTCTTTGCCTGGTTTTAGCAGGAGATTAATGTTTGCAGAATTCATATTTGATGGAAGTCTGCCCTTTTCTTTGATTTCCAACAACGTTCTGTAAAAAACTGGTGCTAGAATCGTCCAGAATTCTTTGTAGAATTCTGCAGGAAAGCCGTCTGGACCTGGAGCCTTATTATTGGGCATACTCCGGAGGTTTCTTCCTGTTAAAAGGGAGTTTTTCCTTCCCACTGTCGCCAAAGTGCTTGCTCATATGGGATCATATGATTGTTTGTTTTTTCTCTGTATCTATTATTGTAGCATCTACACTACAATATAAAGCACCTTGAGGCGACTGTTGTTGTCATTTGGCGCTGTAGAAATAAAATTGAATTGAATTGAATTGAAATGAAACTTATCAGTCTAGCTGACCAATGTGCAATCCCCCTGCCAGCTCTGTTCACCCCTTTAGTACTTAGCAGAGTGGTGAGAGCTTGATGATCCGTTCTGAGGGTAAATCGGTATCCCCATACATACGTCCTCCATCTTTCAACCGCCCATGCACAGGCGAGGACCTCTTTCTCTATGGTCAAATATTTCCTCTCAGCTGGAGACAGGGTCCCGGAAAAAAAAGCAGAACCATGAAGTTAAGCCTTAGAAGGAACGAGCGCAGCTATGTCCTTTGGTGCAGGAGCTTCAGAGATGGCAGTCAGGTGGTCTGGGCTAGGGCGCAAGCCCTCCTTGCAAATGACACGTGCCAGGAACGGAATATTCATCTGCCTGAATGAACTTTTAACGGAATTGATCTGCAGACCAACATGCTTCAGACACTGGAGAACAGCCTGTAGGCGTTCATCGTGGTCTTCTCTGGAATGTCCATACAAAATAATGTCCAAGAAGTTCTGCACTCCTGGTAGATCTTTCAGAACTGTGTGCATCATCTTCTGCAAGGCAAAAGGTGCTGAAGCAAGTCCAAACGTAACTCTGGTGAACAGAACGAGTCCCTCATGTGTTATAAAAGATGTAAGACTGGGACTGTCAGGGTGAAGAGACAGTTGATGATAAACTGAGCCTTAATCAATCTGGCTGTCGTGTGTAGCACCAGCCAGTTTTGTGAGGAAGTGGACGATGGTCAATTATTACACTTTTATTAGGTTCACGTAGATCCACGCAAAGTCTCAAGTCGCCTTTATGTTTGCTTGCCACCACTAAAGGACTCACCCATTCAGATGCGTCCAGTGGTTCAATGATGCCTGCTTGGAGTAGACGTTTCAGTTCGGCTGACACCTCTTCACGTAGGCTGAGTGGTAGATGCCTCAGTTTTTGGCGTACAGGTTTTACTGCATTGCTAACCTGAACTTTGTGCATGAACCCTTTAGCACATTTAACGCTTTTCCATCTATTATGTTAATCTTAAGTGCTTTCAAGTCAAGCCCCAACAAAGGTGATCCATCTTTAGCTATGTCAAATAATCCTGGCACCTTTTTGTCATCGTGTGCAACTCTCACTGTAGCCAGTAGGCAGCCAATGACATGCAGGGCACCTTTTGCATAGGTGACTAGTTTAACTTTGGGTTTCATTCAGAGCACAAGGTGCAAAATGTTCTTTGTAGGTGGTTTCTGGAAGTTTAGATACTGAAGCCCCAGTGTCTACAATGAACTCCAGGACCTGAGCGTCTCCCTGTGGTGTTTCAGTGTCCATTTGGCAGGTGATTTTATCACAGACTGCAGCCACCAGTTTATGATCATTAACACATAATACTGCTAACTCAGGGACGACAACTTCTCTCACTACAGCAACAGCTGATTTACATACTCTGGCAAAATGTCCTTTTTTATTGCATTTATCACATTTCACTTTTGCTGCAGGACAGTTTTTATCATTAGACAGGTGCTTATCAGATCCACATCTGAAACCATGATGCTGTTGCTCTTTATCGCTTGCTTTTTCATGCCAACCTTGAGGTGTAGGTCCACGAGGCTGAGCTAATCGCGCTCCTCTCTTTCCCCAAAAACGCGAACTCATTACCTCGATGGCTTGTACTGAGCGGTCTAGAATGTGTGTGCAGTAGAGAGCAGTGTAGCATTGTGAACAGCAGCCTCCACTTGACATGCATTGGTAACAGCTTTGTCCAGTGTAAGGTCCTCATCCAGCAGTAATTTATCTTAAACAGCAATGAGATTAGCATTAGCAACAAGCTGATCCAGAATCATTTCAGTCTCCATTGCTCCAAAACTACACGGAGCAGCTAAAGCTCTGAGAGCGGCGACATATCGGGTCAGGGTTTCCTCAGCGCGCTGAATTCGCTGTCTGAATGTGTGTCTGCATGCCACTTAAGGAACAAAGTGTTTTTCCGCCACGTTACAAAGGTATAGGTGGCTCACCAGCATGGTGCAGGAAAGGCGGAGAGCTCTGTCCTGATGTGCACATCCTCATCGCCAATGTGTTGTATTTGTGTATAACACTGGAGACAGTGGCTCGTTTTTAGGCACACTTTAATGTTAGCGAAAACTGCTCACATCAGACTCTTCCACTTCTTCTCTCTCCTTCTCTTTTTCCTGTTTCACAGCGGCACCTCTGGCCTGAAGGAGTAATAGCAACCATAGAAGCACATAAGATTCAGATTAAGTCTACATAGGCTTGTAAACACGACACATAGGGATACAAACTTTAATCTAATTTTTTGATTCTAGTTATATTCAGCTTGAATCTGAAGCAAAAGGAAAATAAAAAAAACATAGCTCTATTTCCTGTTGCCTCCACTGTAGAGGGCGACTTTGCCTCTAAACAGGGAAATGAATACAGTCAGAGGTTAAAGTGGATTCAGCAGGTGGGGGAACCTAAAAGTGGTTGTAATGGCTCAGTGTGGGGAAAAGAATCAAACTCACAATCATTTCAATTGAGAGCTCCAGTAGACTTTCTTAGTTTACAGGCTGTGATCAGCTGAGCTGCTGTTCTCTGTGGACGTACACAACTGAATTCAACCAGATGTGAGCAGATGTTTCATGAGGTGTCCTGGCTGATTTCCATCCTCCACTGAGAGTAAACTGTTTATGCTGTCTTTATATTAGACACTATGAAGTTGGTATGAAGGTGGAATTCAGTGAATGAATCTCACCATCATCAGCTAAACTTCATATGAATCTGTGCTAAACTTGATGTAAGCTAACTGTGACCATGAACCCACAGCCACTGTGCAGCAGTCTGTTCTTTACTTTAAACCAATCATAGTGCAGCAAACTAACCTGTTTATCCTGCACTAACCTGCAGAGAAATAAATAAATAAAAACAAAAGTAACAAACATGTTCTGATGTAAGGAATAGAAAGTACAGGTATTTGTTTAAAATGTAGGAAGTAAATGGAAAAAATAGTCAGAAAAAAGCTACTCAAATAAAGTTCAGACAGCTGAAAATTCTACTCAAATACAGTAACGAAGTATTTGTAATTGGTTACTTCCCAACTCTGCTCACAGCAACAGCACAAAACACAGAGACGCTCCACTAGAGGGCGACATCATCCAGTAGGCGGTGCTCTCCTTCTGCACTGTGTTCAACCATTGTGTCAATAATAAGTGCTGCTGTGAAGAGAACAATTCTCAGACTGAATGTTGAACATCAGCTAGTTTCTCCTGTTGATTGAAACCTTGTTGTACAGATGGAACATTGGCTGTGGATTATTCTTGCTGCTCTTTTCTTTGGTAAGATACAAACATCAACATGTTTCCTCTGCACACGATTCACAACAAGGACAGAAAGAGGAGATTTCATCATTTACACTGTGGAACTTTTCAATAACTTCAATCATGTTTATTGATCCATCTCTTCCTCTGCATGTTCTGTTCTTCCTCAGAGTGTAAAGGAGAAGACAAAGTGATCCAGGAACAAGGAGATGTCATTGCTGCTGAAGGAGACACAGTTACACTTGGATGTAGATTTGAGACCAGTGACTCCAGCCCATATTTGTTCTGGTACAAACAAGAAGTAAATAGTTACCCAAATTATATGCTGCGTTGTTTCTCAAAATCAACAGTTAAGGCTGAAGAATTCAACAACGACAGATTTGATGCTAAAATCAACAAGAATGAAAAGTCAGTTTCTCTGAAGATCCAGAAGCTTCAGCTGTCTGACTCTGCTGTGTACTACTGTGCTCTGCAGCCCACAGTGACAGGAAACACCAAAACTCTGTACAAAAATCTTTGGAGCAAAGACAACAGAATACTCCACAACATCCACTAGAGGGAGCCACACACTGTTAAACCTCTGATTCTTGTGTCATTGGACTGATGACAAAGACAACAGAGAAACATGAATATCCAGTTCCGGGACCAGGAGTTGCAGTTTTAACAGTCGTCCACACCAGCTAATTATTTTTGTTTTTGATAATTTTTTTTTATTTTTAAAACATATTTTTTCCAACATTTAAAACAAAAACAAACAACCATGCGCTTCACAAACACCACAGGTACCAAAAGCTGGAGTTGATTAGAGTTTACAAATCTGGGTCCAGTTTAGTCCAATATGGCTTCGCAAAGTGTTCCAAGAAGGGGTTCCAGACACTCCCAAGAGAATCTGTTGAGTCTTTGCTGAACTTTTTCATTAGTATTATGGACATCATGTCTGTTTCCCACAACTGGAGGAAAGGAAGGAGGAGTGGGGGACTTCCATTGCCTCAGGATTAGCCTCCTGGCAGCAATCAAACCTACTTCCAATGGCCGCTGCACTTTAAACGGGAGCAGCTCTGACGTCAGAGAACATCCAAAAATGACAAGTTCAGGTTCAGGCTGCACAGGTTTCATATATGCTTTGGAATACCAGTCAAATATTTTAGACCAAAAGTCTGTTAATGAGGGAGAAGACCAAAAGGCATGGAACAACGTACCTTCTGCCAGTCTGCACCTGTCACACATTGGGGAGACAGAAGGATAAATGTTGGGCAGTCTGAGCTTAGAATAGTGTAACCGGTGGAGGATTTTAACTGAATTAACTGGTGTCTAATGTTCAGGGAGCAAGAATGGATTTTAGACAGACACTTACTCCACATAGATTCAGGCACCTTCATCCCCCATTTATTCTCCCAAGCCTGCCTAATCCCAGCTGTATGCACTACAACAGAAGTACCAAATAACTGTACAATTTTTGTGATATGATGTCTGGAATCAGGTCTCGAGTATTTTGTAGATGCCATGTTCTGACGGTAGAGTTGCAAAATCTTTAAACTTGGACTGGATGTAATGCCTGACCTGCAGATATCTATATAAATGTGAATGCAGCAGATTATGTTTCCCTTTTACTTGACCAAATGAAGAACATTTGTTATCAATATACAAATCCTTAATAGACACTAAAGCCTTTTCTCTCCAGTCATGAGAATTCTTATCTTGCCAAGGAGGCATAAAATCATGATTAAAACATATCTGTACAGATGTGTCTGGCAGTTCCAAAAATCTTCTACTCTGATTCAAGATTCTAATGGTTTGTTTTAATTAAAATATTAGCAGCCCAGTAATAATGTCTGAAAATTGGCAGGCCCAGCCCTCCGTCTGTCTTGGATTTCTGCAAATGCACTTTAGAGATTCTGGCCCTCTTGCCATTCCAAATATAGGACGTTGGCAGCTAATTCATGTGGTTCTGTAGGTCAGTCCGTACGGACAGCACCGACTGGAACTTGGCCTCAAAAGCATCAAACCGTTCATCAGGTTTCTCCAGGATTGATTCAGATATTGTCTTACATATTTCCTGGCATATGTTCTACATTTCAATCTTGTCATCTGTGGTGACAACTTTAGGCTCAGCCAAAGCCCTGCTAGCGCAGCTATCATTAGCACCAAGCGAGAGCTCAAACCCACGCGTCTACATCATACACATGTGCACTAGCCTTCCACACCAGCTTGTTAATCTACCAAAGACCCAGACAGAGTTTTCATTCATTTTAAAGCCTGAAAGCTGTTTTATTTGTTATCATCTATCGTCCACCTGGGCCTTACACAGAGTTTCCATTGGTGGAGGGACTCAACCAAACTGGAGCAGGGCCAAGCGGTGGGTTTGGTGACTCACCCCCAGTTGCCACAGACGCCTCCCCAGTAGGGTGTGGTCCACGAGGGCTGTGTGGTCACCGGCCATTGGACCAGCCATTGAGAGTCACACCACATAAATGTGTTGGAGCTGCAAGCTGTGGTCCTGCCATGGTCACAGCAGCCTACATGAAGAGGTGGGGGGCCTAAGCTCTCCCCTCCTCTCCAGGATGGCTACTCGGCTGTGGCAGTGGGATCACCTCCTGTTCCACTCACTGAGAGCAGTTCATGTTCCAGGGCCACTGAATACGGCATCGAGTTCTGGAGAAACAGAGACACAAAAAGAAAACTGATGATGATGAAATTAAAAGTTTGATTCATTTTAGTATTACTGCATTTATAACTGTTGAATGATTGTGGCTGAGCTGGGTGCTTAGTTAAAGTGTGTGCGCTAGAACATAAAGGATCATTCCCCAGTAAAAGCAGTAAAAGCAGCTTAAAAACAATCCAACAACTAAAACTGGTCCATTCAGAAAAGAGCTGCTGTTAAAAAAGTGCTTCTGCTGGTGTTCTTGTGGTCAGCAAGCAAACTAATGAAGCTCTGCAATGTGAAAGTGTTATTCACAAGCACACAAAAGGTGCTCTCTAAAACCTTAAACACCAAACAGTGTGAACTTTCCATTTAAATGAAGGAAGAAGAACTGTTTTTAAGGATGACTGGGACATAAAGTTTAACAGGACAGCATATACAGCACTTATTTTTCACTGAATAATGAAAGAGGCAGCTTTCTGCAAGAAGTCTACACTGACCTTTCACCCTTCAGTAAAGGCTCAAACTTGTATATAACTATTGAACATTTCTGAGGAGGAAGAGGAAGTGAGAGAAGTGAACATCCAGCTCAAAGAGGAGACAGAGGGCGACATCATCCAGTAGGCGGTGCTCTCCTTCTGCACTGTGTTCAACCATTGTGTCAATAATAAGTGCTGCTGTGAAGAGAACAATTCTCAGACTGAATGTTGAACATCAGCTAGTTTCTCCTGTTGATTGAAACCTTGTTGTACAGATGGAACATTGGCTGTGGATTATTCTTGCTGCTCTTTTCTTTGGTAAGATACAAACATCAACATGTTTCCTCTGCACACGATTCACAACAAGGACAGAAAGAGGAGATTTCATCATTTTACACTGTGGAACTTTTCAATAACTTCAATCATGTTTATTGATCCATCTCTTCCTCTGCATGTTCTGTTCTTCCTCAGAGTGTAAAGGAGAAGACAAAGTGATCCAGGAACAAGGAGATGTCATTGCTGCTGAAGGAGACACAGTTACACTTCGATGTACATTTGAGACCAGTTACACAAATCCTACACTGATCTGGTACAAACAAGAAGTGAACAGTTACCCAAAGTATATGTTGAAAACTTTCTCAGAAACAACAGATAAATCTGAAGAGTTCAAGAACGACAGATTTGATGCTAAAATCAAAAAAACGGAAAATTCAGTTCCTCTGAAGATCCAGAAGCTTCAGCTGTCTGACTCTGCTGTGTACTACTGTGCTCTGCAGCCCACAGTGACAGGAAACACCAAAACTCTGTACAAAAACCTTTGGAGCAAAGACAACAGAATACTCCACAACATCCACTAGAGGGAGACACACACTGTTAAACCTCTGATTCTTGTGTCATTGGACTGATGACAAAGACAACAGAGAAATGAAGCAGTAAAGATCAGAGACAGAGACAGAGCTGCTGTGGAAGCACAAAACTATATGATTGGTTGAGCTATTAAACTGGCCCTGCCCACTGAAGTTGAGCTCATCCAATGACATTATTTGTTGGTCATTGTGCTGCAGTGGAAGAACATTGTTCATGTGCTGTCTGTCTGGCTTTAATAACTCCAAAGACATGTTGCTGCACCTCTTTTTGCTTCTATCTCACATTATAGGTGAGTTTAAGAACAGGGATTAAAGTTTAGTTGAAGCTGCTGCATTAAGCAGATATACAGACTGCATTTCACTACTTTTCTTCTTTCTTTTTCCAGGACTCACAGCTGGAGACTCAATCACTCCTCAACAAACTGAAGTCACTGAAACAGAAGGAAAATCTGTCAAACTCACATGTAGCTATGAGACAACAACAGGTTATGCACGTCTTTTCTGGTACAGACATCATTCTGACCTTCAGGCTCCTCAGTTTATACTCTGGAAAGAGGGACAAGGAGGCAGTAGTGAATATATTCCTGATAATCGATATAAAACCAAAAGATCACGTTCATCAACTGATCTGACCATAACAGCCCTAACCCTGGCAGACACAGCTCTCTACTACTGTGCTCTACAAACACAGTGATACAAAGTGTAGAAGAGGCTGTACAAAAACCTGAACACAGATATCTGACTACTCTTCAAAGAGGAGGGAAGTGGTATTCAAAGCACAGCTTCATATCAGATGGATTCTGCTAATTCCTGTTTTATCAGAGTCACTGTGGTTACAGCTGCTAATGAAACACTGTGGGAGGATTCACATGAGCAGCAAATCCACATCAGCCACAAACCAACTGTAGGAACGTTCAGACACAATAAAAACTGTCAAACATCAAAAGCTGCTCATTTACACTATTTTATATTTAGTGGATGAGGACATGCAAAAATGCAGCAGAAGCAAAATAAACAGAATAACAGAGGTTTATCTCTTTAAGGTAAAATCTCTCACATGAAGCTAAAAGTCCAACCAGGAAGACCATCTCATGCTTATTCCATTTATTCTCCTTGAATTCATCACATCAGATGATGATGCTCTCCTTCAGATTTGGTGAAAACATCATTGTCCTGCTCTCATGTTTAAGTGTCTTCCCCCCAGTGTCAGATGGATGCAGCCCTCCTCCACCTTTCATCAGGACCAGAGTCTGTGGGTCCTTCCACTGAGGTCATCAGCAGTCCTGCTCCACATCACATCCATCCAGATGTTCAGCATGGTTCTTCAGCCCTGCTCCACCAACACAAGAGTCCAGACTCCCTCTGATCTAAACACTGAGGACTCCTCACATGTTTCTGCAGCAGCAGGGAGAGTTTCCAGTGAGCAGCTTCATGTCCTCACAGTCAGGCGGCTAAAATAAAGAAAGCAAAGTGAACAACACATAACTGTATAAAGTTGGATCGTTCTAGATTTTTCATGAATGATGCGTGCAGCATGAAAGCTGTTGTGTAATCACAGCAGTCCAGACTTCAAACTTTTGGACATTTCAAACTTCAGTCGTTTGATGGTTTTCCAACAGAGTTCTTAAAGTATGACCACACAGCAGATCCAAGGGAACACTGAACGTGCTGTCGACACAGGCCGACACCGAGGACCTGCTGGTGTAGTCTTTGCAGGTGAAGGACGGATAAACCAGTCTGCACAGATCAGACCAAAAGTTTCCAACAAGCAAATCCATCCATGAGGGGTTCTTTCCTTCAATTTAAGGGCTGAGATTTGTGTCCCGGCCAGTGTTGGGCAAGTTACTTCGAAAAAGTAATTATAGTTACTAGTTACTTCTTCAAAAAAGTAACTGAGTTAGTAACTGAGTTACAATATTCTAAAAGTAATTAATTACTTGAAAAGTAACTATTGCGTTACTTTAAAAAAAATGTTTAACCCTCTGGGGTCCAGGGTATAATTGGCCATTTTTAACTACTTCTGATGTTTCCTCTACATTTTACCTTTAAAAACTATTTACTTTGCCTTGTTTGGTATCATTGTTTTCAGCACAACCTCAGGTGTCTGAATTTACAGTCATGTTTTCATTGTGACATACTGTATTAACACAATTGATCTAAAATTAGACAAAAAGCATAAAATCAGAGTAGAAAAAGTTATATTTTTACTGTAACAACCACAAACATGTTTAATGAATCATATTTCATAACTTTAAATGCAAATATAAACTGTCAATTTTAAAATCCTATGCAAAAGTTTTGCAAACAACAAAGTTACTTGCAGCCATTTATCTTTTATCCTTTCATTTTTTGATTGGTCGACATGGTGCATTTTTCCACCAACACCAAAGGGGTGATTTTTTGTTTTGTTTTTTTGCTCATAAGCAGAGGTCTCGCTGCGCTGTCCTTAGACAGTAAACGTGACGAAACTATTGAGGAAAAAACGCCGCGTATATATTGTTTATCATGACTCTGGTTTTACGTGGCCTATCAACACAGTTTATAAACTGGTATATATCACCTTGTTGCTTTGTCTTTAAGTGGTCATGTGATTGACTTACCATGACTACTTTATTCTTCCTCAGTCAAACAGCAGCACTCATGTGATTGTTTTGCCCCCTTAGCTCCAGGTGTTGTGCTAGACAGTGATCGTGATTGTCGCCCGCGGGAGCGCACAGCTGCTTAAAGCTGTAGCGTCCAGATTACTTACTGGTAATTTAGGTGCACCGGGTCTGTCCAGCGTCCTCCCCCGCCACCTGATCCAACTCACCACCAGGTGGTGATCAGTTGACAGCTCAGCCCCTCTCTTTACCCGAGTGTCCAGAACATATGGTCGCAGGTCTGGTGATACGATTACAAAATCAATCATCGACCTGCGGCCTAGAGCATCCTGGTGCCACGTGCACTTATGGACACTCTTATGTTCGAACAAGGTGTTCGAACATAAGAGTGTGATTTGCACAGAAGTCCAATAACAAAACACCACTCGGATTCAGATTAGGGAGGCCGTTCCTCCCAATCACGCCCCTCCAGGTCTCGCTGTTGTTACCCATGTGAGCATTGAAGTCTCCCAGCAGGACAACAGAGTCTCCAGGTGGGGCACCTTCCAGCACCCCCCCCAGGGACTCTAAGAAGGCTGGGTACTCTGAACAGCCACTCGGCGCATAAGCGCAGATGACAGTCAGGACCCGTTCCCCGACCCTAAGGCGCAGGGAACAAACCCTCTCATCCACCGGGAAAACCCCAACGTACCAGCAGCAAGCCGAGGGGATATTAGAATACCCACCCCAGCCCGCCGCCTCTCACCAGGGGCAACTCCAGACTGAGACAGAGTCCCGCCCCTCTCCAGGAGACTGGTTCCAGAGCCCAAGCCATGCGTAGAGGTGAGCCCGACTATATCTAGCCGGTACCTCTCAACCTCACGCACTAACTCAGGCTCCTTCCCCACCAGAGAGGTGACAATCCATGTCCCTATTGCCAGTCTTGGCAGCCGGGGATCAGTCCGCCAGGGCCTCCGCTCCTGGCCGCCGCCCAGCACACAATGCACCCGACCCCTATGGCGCCTCCTGCGGGTGGTGGGCCTGCGGGAGGATGGGCCCATGTCTCCTCTTCGGGCTGTGCCCGGCCGGGCCCCATGGACTAAGGCCCGGCCACCAGACGCTCGCCCTTGGGCACCCTCCCCGGGCCTGGCTCCAGGGCGGGGCCCCGGTAACCCTATCCTGGGCAGGGTAAACTGTTCCCTCGATATTCTCTTCATAAGGGTCTTCTGAATCGCTCTTTGTCTGGACCCTCACCCAGGACCAATTTGCCATGGGAGACCCTACCAGGGGGCAAAAGCCCCCAGACAACATAGCCCCTGGGATCCCTGGGACACACAAACCCCTCCACCACGATAAGGTAGCGATTCACGGAGAGGAAATCCAATGTACATTCAAATGAAAATCTCACACACCTTTCACATGTGGAGAATGTTCTACACAACAGCTTATTATTCAAAGTCCCAAATAAAAAATGTCCAAGGGGTAAAGTCCAAAAAATTCCCAGGGTGTGAAAGAAAGTAGAAGTGAGAGAATGTCAGTCAGTGGTCTCATGTATAACCAGCTGCGTGTGAAAGTGTGAGTGATACAGTCCTACCACACCACAAGGTGCAGCAGATCATCAAGTGGAAAAGAAGAGATTCTCAGTCTCTCTAAGTCCAGGTGGGAAGGCTCGCCATCTATTTCACTGGAGGAATCCACCTCAGGAACAATTCAGCATACAAAAAAACCCTGTCCTGTTAACAGACAGGGTCAGAAGAGCAATTCAAATTTTAATTATGCTGTTCTAGCTATAATTCACAACTTAGGATTTTGTTGACATCATATTCGACATCAATTTGCAATTAAAATACTCTCAAATTTGCAAAAATAAAACAGCTCTCTTACATAAACTATGCATTACTGCAATATATTGTCAACATTCTCTTTTGTACATTGCAAAACACTTCTTCAAATATAATATGAAAACATTACAACTTACAACCAAACTAAGTTATTGCATATGCCACAAATATTAATCAAACAAATCAGATAAATTCAGTTACTGAACAATAAAGTGCAATATGTGCTCACCGATCTCAGTGCATCACAGCCGAAGACAATGGTATGGTGTCTCTCGGGTGGAAAATGCAGGGCTCTAAATAACGTAACAGGACATGTTTTTTTTCTCTTTAATCACAGTAATATGACGTGAAGGAAAATAAACATAAGTTACGCTTCTAGTGTTACCTTACTTCTGGAAGCAGACTGAGATGAACTTTCAGGCAGTTGATAACAACTAGAGCTAATGAAGGCTAACAGTTTAGCTTCACACAGTACTTTCTAGCGTTACTAAACTGCAGCATTCGCCTGTTTACTCACTTTGGCTACTGTTAACATGAGAGGTAGCTGATAACCAGCGAACTTATGTGCAGCACAGTTGGTTGCAACTTATATCTAATACTTTTTCCAACTTATAAACGTCAGTCTCTCAGGGATCACAATTTTGCAGCGCAGCTCTCTTTTTCTCCTGCCAGCACGCGACTACACACTAGTGATGTGCGGATCGATACCGAAATATCGATTCCTCCGATACCAATCATTTATGTTCTACAATCGATTCTCACATTAAAATATCGATATTTTAGCAATTTAGGGTAAATTTGTAGTTTATCATTAACAGGAACACAGTGGAAAGAAACTATAACATTCGGATTGTCTACATTCAAAGGAACTACTTCCTCTTCCGCCTTTCATAGTCATGTGCGAAATACGGCTGCATAAATGTCTCGCAGCCGCTGGCGTGCGCACTCACAACAATGGCTGAGCGTAACTGGAGTCATGTGCGGATGTATTTTACCTCCACAAACAGCTGAGACGTGGTTTGCGATACATGTGGCAAAAAAGTGAGGTGTTGTGCCCATACTAGGGAGACATTCAAAAAGGCTGTTGGGGGGGGTGATAAATTCATTTTACAGTGTTTATTTATTGGATAAAATACGTTAAATGTCACCGTTATTATTGGCCGGCCCGGAAACAGCGGGGGTGTCCAAATTCAGTGGCTGCTTCCACCTGAGTACCCGGAAAGCCGGGTAGTACGTCACGAGCTCCCTCGGTGGAGTGAAATGCTGCCGTCTGCTCATGTTATCTAAAATATAACCTGGTGCTGGCGTAAACTCTCCACCGTCTCACACTTCTGTTTAATCAGTTTTCTGTTTGACGTTTATTCAGCTGTGTGAAAACCCCAGAGGAACCCTCCCGAGGGATTAATAAAGTTAAATTTAATTTAATCTAATCTAATAACTTTAATCTCAGCCAAACCGATTTACTCACGAACAAATAAAACACTGAAAAAGCCAAACAATAACATTTTTAAGTTATCAAAGTGACTTATATATCATGTTTAACCCGAGTAGCGAAAGACCACTGGGGTTTGAAAACGATGTGTCGGTCGGCTCAGATATTTGAAGTTTACACAGCTACAGTCTCACCTGAAAATATGTTAAAATTCGGATTCTCCTGGAAAAATCAGGAGGGTTGGCATGTATGGTTGTGGCAACATCACTAACCTTGTCAAACACCTCAGAGTAAATCATATCACAGAATATGACGAGCGTATGTTGAGGCGAACTGAAGAGGAGGAGAGGGACAGGTGCTGCCAGGGCGAGACAGATGTCTCTCACGGAATCCTTTAGTGCTGCAGGCAGGCAAGGTGTTCAAGTAGCGCACAACTTCAGTTTTTTGATTTCTATATGATGATTTCTGCATTATTAAGTGATAAGAACAAGTAATCTGATGTCCTGTAATCATTATGACGCTATAATTTGAGATACAATAAATAAAATACGTTTTTGTACAAAGTATCAGTATCTGATCAGTATCGTCGATACCAGCCTGAATTTTACTTGGTATCGGATCGGAAAGGAAATCAGTGGTATCGCACATCACTACTACACACACGTAGCACCGACCACAGAGCAGGTGGGCGGGACACACAGTGGCAGGCTGCTTTCCCATTGGTCAACACATACTGGGACCTGTGTATTCTGATTGGTTGGGCAGGCTGTCTATCTCTACTCATATTTATCACTCCTTAAAGTGGTACTCTCATTTTATGTGGGTTACAACCATTGACTGTAGAACACATGGACGACGCGACAGCTCCCCAAAAATGAAGCCAAAACGTCTCTATCGCCCCCTGGTGTCTGGCTGCAGTATAGGTCATAAACCCCGCCTCCTCCATGTTAGTGGATGGGACTGGGGACAGACTAAAATAAATTTATTCTCCTCAGATAATTTTTTGCCAAAGGGAGCTGCTGGTGAAGATCATGAGTCCTGCTTGATCAATGCGATGAGCTTCAGTCTTCCTGGTGTTTCTTAAATGAAGCCTCTCTCAGTGGGTCAACAGAACTTCTGACACAGGACAGCTGTGATGAAAGAAAAGGAAGAAGTTGCTCCAAACCTCTGGACCCAGGAAACCCAGCTTGGTCCTGATGGCCTCCCTCACTAGTTTCTCCCCAGGGTGAATGTAGCTGTTGATAAAATATGGACTCTATTATTAAATGAAAAGAACAAATTAGACTACACTACTGAAACCTTCTGCTGATGTTTTTAAAGTCTCCATGTTACCAGGCTGTAGAGGGCTCTGAAGATTTAAACAGTTTTAGATCCATTACACTCACAGTCTTATGTTAAAATCTCAAAGGACAGCATTATATTTTTGATATTAACAGTAACTCTGGGCTTCTGTAGAGTGTGCAGGTGATCATCGCTGTCTAAAAATGGATAACAAACATAAGAAGTGCTGAATCCTTCAATAACACAGACTATTAAGAGTATTAGGTGTGTAGCATCGCTAACTAGCTAGCAACAAGCCTCCAACACAGTGCGTATGCTAGCGGCTAATCTAGCAAACGAATTAACAACAGAGTGATTTTAGAACTATAAGATGATAAACTGTGTGTCTTTTTTATAACAGTGACGTGGTTGTATTTACCTTAATTAAAGGAGTCATCAGTCGCGGTAAACCAGCAAAAAACTCGAACAGCCGGGCTACGTAAAAAGCGTAGGGGGGCGTGTTTGTGGTCACGTCCAGCGGGTGTGTGGGCGGGAGCGTTACACAGTCGCTCCACCTCAAGTCACTACTGCGCAGACTCTGGCTCCAAATTTGCAAGATGGCAGCCGCCACAAGAGGGATATTTTGGCTTCATTTTTGCACAATGGTAGGAGGCGGAGTCGCGTCGTCCATCTTTTCTACAGTCAATGGTTACAACAGACTCTGCTGTGAGGCCCACAGTGACAGCAAACCCACAGTGTCTGTACAAAACACAGAGACCCTCCACTAGAGGGCGACATCATCCAGTAGGCGGTGCTCTCCTTCTTCATTGTGTTCAACCATTGTGTCAATAATAAGTGCTGCTGTGAAGAGAACAATTCTCAGACTGAATGTTGAACATCAGCTAGTTTCTCCTGTTGATTGAAACCTTGTTGTACAGATGGAACATTGGCTGTGGATTATTCTTGCTGCTCTTTTCTTTGGTAAGATACAAACATCAACATGTTTCCTCTGCACACGATTCACAACAAGGACAGAAAGAGGAGATTTAATCATTTTACACTGTGGAACTTTTAAATAACTTCAATCATGTTTATTGATCCATCTCTTCCTCTGCATGTTCTGTTCTTCCTCAGAGTGTAAAGGAGAAGACAAAGTGATCCAGGAAGAAGGAGATGTCATTGCTGCTGAAGGAGACATAGTTACACTTAGATGTAAATATGAGACGAGTTACCCCAGTCCCACTTTGTTCTGGTACAAACAAGAAGTGGACAGTTATCCAAAGTATATGCTAAAATCTTTCTCAGAAACAACAGATAAATCTGAAGAGTTCAACAACGACAAATTTGATGCTAAAATCAACAAGAAAGAAAATTCAGTTCCTCTGAAGATCCAGAAGCTTCAGCTGTCTGACTCTGCTGTGTACTACTGTGCTCTGCAGCCCACAGTGACAGGAAACAGCAAAACTCTGTACAAAAACCTTTGGAGCAAAGACAACAGAATACTCCACAACATCCACTAGAGGGAGCCACACACTGTTAAACCTCTGATTCTTGTGTCATTGGACTGATGACAAAGACAACAGAGAAATGAAGCAGTAAAGATCAGAGACACAGAGTCAGTCCCTGTGTTGACAACAGCTCTCTAGTTACCTTCCTGTCCTCTCATGCTTGTCCTCTCTTTCCACTGAGTGTGTCTCTAGTCATAAGATTGTGCAGAAGCAGATGGTCATGGTCTGGGTGAGCGGCCGTTTTTTTACTTTATTTTTATAGCACATTTAATAACAACAAAATGTTGGCTAAAGTGCTATACAAAGATAAAAAAATTACACAGTAACAAATAACAAATACCTGGTAGCTGACGAGTATATGGATAAATAGGTCACTCTCATGCTGTGTTGAAAGCCAATGAGTAAGTAAGTCAGACAGATAGCCTGACCGTTCAGCCCTTTATAAGCCATCAATAAAATTTTGTATATAATTCTAAAGTGGACTGGGAGCCAGCAAAGTGAGGCAAGCACCAGGAAAAATACGTCCATCTCTCTTCATATGTCTCAGGAGACGAGCTGCAGCGTTCTGGACCAGCTGGAGCCATGCTAGACAAGACTGGCTAACACCTACATATAATGAATTACAGTAGTCCACAGCGTGAATAAAATTGTGACTTGCCCTTTCTAGGTTTATAATCTCACCTTAGATAAGAGCCTCAATTTTTAAAAAGGCAGCTGTACTACAGAGTTAATCTGTTTTTTAAAGGTAAATTTTCTATCCAGGATAACCCTCAAATATTTTGCATGCGTTTTAACAAAAGGTGCTAAACTGCGCAGGTCAACATCTGGGTACTAGAATTGCAGCTTGGTCCAAAGATGATCACTTCAGTTTTTTCCTCATTAAAATTAAATTTTTTTTAGGCCATTCAGGTCTTAACTTCGCAGAGACACTGAAACAAAGATTCCAGCAAAGTGGAGGTGTTACTCTTTATCCAGAGATATATCTGAGTATCGTCGGCATAACAATGAAAACAGATGTTATATTTCCTGAAGATTAAGCCTAGCGGCAACATATAGATAGAGAGCAGAATTGGGCCAAATACAGATCCCTGCAAGTAAAGGGAGCTGAAGAGGAGATAAAATCTCTGAGGCTCACAGAAAAAGTCCTGTCGGAGAGGCATGGCCTGAACCAGTCCAATGGAGTGCCTTTGATACCGCAGTGCTCCAGTTGGGAGATCCAGATGCTGTGATCGACGGTATCAAAGGCAGCGGTCAAGTCTAAGAGCACAATCACAGCTGAGGCACCTGAGTCAGTGGCTAATAAAAGATCGTTAAGAACTTTTAAGAGTGCAGTTTCGGTAATGTAAAAGGCTTTAAAGCCCGACTGAAACCTCTCTAGGATATTGTGACTATTTAGAAAGGATTGCAACTGATCAAATACAATCTTTTCTAAGATTTTTGACAGAAAGGAGCTTAGAACTAGGTCTAAAATTTGCAAGGACAGAGGAATCAAGGTTAGGTTTTTTTGAGTACATGCTGCACAACAGCATGTTTGAAACAGGCTGGCACCACTCCAGAACTAGGACTGCTATTAAAAATCACTAAAATTTCAGAACTGACAACCTCAATTTTTTTTTTTAAGAAACGTGTTGGCACAGCATCGACAGGGTAAGATGGTGTCTTTTTTTACAATTTCAACCACAAACATGTTTAATGAATCATATTTTATAACTTTAAATGCAAATATTGTCATGGTCCCCGCACCTCGCCAGCTGACGTCAGTCAGACGCCATGTTTTTGTTTTTGTTTATTTCCCTTCTCTCGCCTCTGCTCTCTCTTTCTCTCTTTCTCTCTCTCCTGCTCTCTCTTTCTCCTGCCGGGGCGGAGCTCAGTATGGGCTCCCGCCCCTGGCCCACACACCTGGGGATGATCAGCAAACCTGCCGCTGATTATGAGAATTAGAGTGCTACTTAAGATGGCCATCGTTGAGCCATCAGCGTCAGTCGCCCTGCAACCTGCAAGTTTAATTCGTGAGTACGTCTGAACCAGGAAACTAACTGATTATCTGTATGTGTGTAGATCCTCCCTCGACCTGTTCCCTGTGCACTGTGACTGAGCGTGAGCCAGAGTGGTGGTGGAGAGAAGAGGAGCTGTTTGTGTTTGAGCAAGCCGTGTGGAAATCTTCCCCCCTGGACTCCTGCTCCTTTCACTCCTGGACCCTGGAACCCTGGCTCCTTTTCCTCACACACCTTTGTATATATATTTCACTGTGGAGAGCACTGTAAATAAATTCACTCTTGTTTGAAGGAGTTTGTGGTCTGTGCCTGAACCTGCTTTGCTAGCCGTGACAAATATAAATGGTCAATTTAAAAATCATATGCACAAGTTTTGCAAAAAACAAAGTTATTTGCAGCCATTTACCTTTGACCCCTTTTAATAACCACTTCAAACTATTTACAGAACAATCAGCTGTTCTCCATTCAATAAGATGCCACACAAATTATTTGTGCCACTCCAAAAAATAATTTCTGTCCACTATAAAGGAAAACATCACAGCCTGATATCTGCAGACAGCAATCACCTCATTGTTCCGATACACAACTATCCACAACACTACACAATCACTACACAAGACAACACATAAACTAAACAATACAAACACGCTAAACGTCACAAATCTCTCACATCTCAAAACTCCCCTCTCTCTCTCTCTCTCTCGCCGTCACTCCTAAAACTTCCCCCTCTTCCTAAACAACAAAATGTGATGTCGCCATATCATTTTTGATTGGTCGACATGGTGCATTTTTCCACCAACACGAACGGGCTGGTTTTGTTTTTTTAGTTTTTGCTCATAAGCAGAGAGTGCTTGCTAGCGCTGTCCTTAGACAGTAAATGTGATGAAAAAACACCACGTATATCAAGGAGAAGGAGAGGCTGTAGTGTGATTGGCCAACGGGCCATTGTTGGTGTGGCAGCGTGGTGGCTATGTTGCATTGTGTGCTGCCATCAGCAATCCTCCTGCAAGCCATAGAACTGGCCTGTGGTGACATGGGTGTGGAGGCATGTCAAGCCTGGATACGGGATGCCAGGGGTTTTTCCCCCATTGCCTGGCCAGAGAAAATGTGGCCTGTGATGTAGATGATGTCCTATGGCCTGACCCAGTACAGAGAAATGATGCTGTGGCAGAGTGATGCACTTCTTTTCTTTGTGCTTCATTTTCAATTGTGAAAAACTGTAATGAAGTGGGAACACTAGGAGTCAAAATGCATCACACACAATGTTCCCTCTAAGCTAGACAAGATGGAAGAGCTAACTGCGCTAACTAGACTGCAGTGGGAGTACAAGCAGAGCAGCCTCCTGTTCACTGAGACATGGCTCACGGACCACACACCGGACTCATAACTCATAACTCTGGATGGCTTTCAACTGGTTAGAGCAGACCGGAATGCAATGGAGAGTGGTAAGAGGAGAGGTGGGGGACTAGCAATGTATGTCAATGAGAAATGGTGTAACCTGGGACACATCACTATGTGTTAATAGACCTCTCTGCATCGAATCATATCTGTTATTAATCTCTGTCTCTCTTCCACAGCATGTCTTTATCCTGTCTTCCTTCTCTCACCCCAACCGGTCGCAGCAGATGGCCCCGCCCCTCCCTGAGCCTGGTTCTGCCGGAGGTTTCTTCCTGTTAAAAGGGAGTTTTTCCTTCCCACTGTCGCCAAAGTGCTTGCTAATAGGGGGTCATATGATTGTTGGGTTTTTCTCTGTATCTATTATTGTGGGATCTACTGTACAATGTAAAGCGCCTTGAGGCGACTTTTGTTGTGATTTGGTGCTATATAAATAAAATTGAATTGAAATTGAATTGAATCACTGTGAAGGAACAGCGCTGTACCAAAGACATTGAACTGATGGCAGTTAGCGTCCGGCCATACCACCTGGCCAGGGAATTTTCACACGTTATTGCGCTGACTGTTTACATCCCACCCTCGGCCGACGCTACAGCAGCCTGTGAGTACATTCACTCCACCGTCTCTCAGCTACAGGTGGCACATCCGCAGTCCCTCATTATTATCTCTGAGGACTTCAATCATGCCTCACTATCTGTCACTCTCCCTAACTTCTCCCAGTATCAGAATCAGAATCAGAATCAGAATACTTTATTGATCCCTAGGGGAAATTATTTTTCGTTACAGTGCTCCATTATAAACAAACATTAACAGAGACAGACAATACACTAACTAAGAATAGCACAATATATACAGGCATATATATACATAAAAGTTACTTATTAATAAATAGCTGAAAAAGAACATGTGCAAGAAGGGTGTAGCTGTTGCAGTAAACAGTGTGTTAGATGGATGCGTTGTACAGGGAGATGGCCACAGGCAGGAATGATTTCCTGTGTCGTTCAGTGGTGCTTTTCGGTAATCTCAGTCTCTCACTGAGCGTGCTCCTGTGACTGACCAGCATGTCATGGAGTGGGTGGGAGGTGTTATCCAACATTGTCTTTATCTTGGACAACATCCGCCTCTCCGACACCACCTTGAGGGAGTCCAGCTCCATCCCCACAACATTACTGGCCTTACGGATCAGTTTATCGAGTCTGTTGGCATCTGCGACCCTCAGCCTGCTCCCCAGCATGCAACAGCATAGAGGATCGCACTGGCCACAACAGACTCGTAGAAAATCCTGAGCATTTTCTGGCAGATGTTGAAGGACCTCAGTCGCCTCAAAAAATAGAGACGACTCTGGCCCTTTCTGTAAAGTGCTGTGGTGTTTTTAGCCCAGTCCAGTTTATTGTCAGTGTGTACTCCAAGGTATTTATAGTCCTCCACAATGTCAACACTGACCCCTTGGATTGAAACAGGGGTCAAGTGTTTCCTGGTCTTCCTGAAGTCCACTATCAATTCCTTGGTCTTTGCCACGTTGAGCTGCAGATGATTCTGCTCACACCACGTGACAAAGGAGTCGACCACAGCCCGGTACTCTCTCATCATCCCTGCTGATGCATCCAACCACCGCAGAGTCATCAGAAAACTTCTGAAGATGGAGGTCTCTGTGCAGTGGCTGAAGTCTGTGGTGTGGAGGGTGAAGAGGAAGGGGGAGAGGACAGTCCCCTGTGGTGCCCCTGTGTTGCTGATTACCTTGTCAGTACAGTGTACATATTGTGGTCTTCCTGTCAGGTAATCAACAATCCAGGACACCAGGGAAGCATCCACCTGCATCGCTGTTAACTTATCACCCAGGAGGGTCGGCCTGATGGTGTTGAAAGCACTGGCAAAGTCCAAAAACATGACCCTCACAGTGCTCGCCAGCTGGTCCAGATGGGTGTAGGCACGATTTAGCAGGTAGATGATGGCGTCCTCTGTTCCGAGACGAGGCTGATAAGCAAATTGAAGGGGATCCAGATGTGGTGTGACGATGGGTTGCAGCTGGTCCATGATGAGCCTTTCCAGGGTCTTCATGATGTGTCAAGTCAAGTCAAGTTTATTTATAAAGCACATTTAAAAACAACCGAGGCTGACCAAAGTGCTGTACAATAAAATACAAATATAAAATACTATAAAACACAGGTACATAAAATGCCTCACAAATAAAACAATAAATTAAAACAATAGGTTAAACCTTGCTAAAAGCCAGTGAAAATAGGTGAGTTTTAAGAGCAGTTTTAAAAGTTCCTAGGCTTGTGGAGAATCTGATGTGAGGGGGTAAACTGTTCCACAGTCTGGGTGCAGCCACAGCAAAAGCCCTCTCTCCCCTAGTCTTTAATCTGTACCTGGGAACATCTAAAAGCATCAAGTCTGCTGACCTCAAAGATCTCCTGGGGCAGTAAATGCTAAGAAGCTCTGCCAGGTAAGGAGGTGCAGTGCCGTTAAGAACCTTAAAAACCAGCAGTAAAATTTTAAAATCAATCCTAAAAGCAACTGGGAGCCAGTGGAGAGAGCAGATTACAGGCCAGTGCCACAGGCCTGTAATCCTGGGGGCCACTGGGACATGGCGTCTTTGGAATAGGGACGAGGCATGATGTCTTCCACATCACTGGGACCCTCTGCAGACTCAGACTCAGCATAAACAGTTTATGAAAGACTCCACACAGCTGGCGGGCACAGGCCTTGAGGACGCGGGGACTCACTCCGTCTGGTCCAGCAGACTTGCCTGAGTGGAGTCTCCACATTTGCATCTCAACCTGGTATTGAGTGAAGGTGATGGGTGGGGGAGGGGTGTCAGGAAAGGAATCTCACAGGAGGAAACAGCGCCATGTGAAGAGAGAGGCTGGCACAGTGGTGTGGCTCTGGGTTCCAGGCTGACTACAGGTGAGGTTGTGGGGGTGTGAGCAGACACTGTGGTGTCGAATCTATTGAAAAACAGATTCAACTCGTTAGCTCTGTTCTCACCTCCCTCAGCTCCCCTGCTGTTGGTTGGCCTGAATCCAGTGATGGTCTTCATGCCCCTCCACACCTCTCTCATGCTATTCTCCTGGAGTTTCCACTCCAGCTTTCTCCTGTAATTGTCCTTAGCCTCTCTGATCTTGTCCTGTAGTAACACCTGGACCTTCCTCACCTCCTCTTTATTGCCCCCTCTGAAAGCCCTCTTCTTGTCATTGAGGAGGGCTTTGATGTCCTTAGTCACCCACGGCTTGTTATTTGGGTAACAATAAACAGTCTGAGGTGGAACAATGGAGTCGGTGCAGAAGGTTATGTAGTCTGTGATACACTCAGCCCACTGATGTCCTCTGCGTGAGGCTCACAGAGTGTTACCCAGTCGGTCACCTCAAAACAGCCCTGTAGTTCCGCCAAGGCCTCCTCTGACCACCTCCTAACGCTCCTCGTGGTCACAGGTTCCCTCCTCACAATTGGCACATAGCGTGGGGTGAGGTGAATCAGGTTATGATCTGACCTTCCAAGTGGGGGGAGGGAGGAGGAGCTGTATGCATCCTTGACATTAGCATACAGAAGGTCTAAAATTTTCTCTCCCCTGGTGGGACAGTCCACATATTGTCTGATGTTGGTAGTGTATTGTCCAGTGATACATGGTTGAAGTCACCCGAGATCACAATAAAGGCACTCGGGTGCTGAGTCTGTAACCGGGCTATGGCAGAGTGGACAGTGTCACATGCAGCTGTGGGGTTAGCAGAGGGAGGAACATAAACAGCCACCAAGATGACATGAGAGAATTCCCTGGGTAAATAATACGGCCTGAGTCCTACAGCACATAGTTCAATGTCCGGGCAACAAATCCTTTCTTTGATTGTTTGATTGTTGGCCGCCAGAGATTCTACGCGGCGCAGAGAACAACAAAGGACGGGCCGCTCATCCGAGGCGTAGAACAAAGAAGCGCCGGGGGAAACGCGCTGGCATTAGGAACAGACTGAGACAGCAGGCGCATCGCGCACCACTGCCCAGTATCCTACTGGCCAACGTACAATCCATGGAGAACAAACTCGATGACCTAAGAGCAAGAGTCACCTTCCAACGTGACATGAGGGACTGCAACATTCTGTGCTTCACGGAGACATGGCTGACCCCCACCGTGCCGGACCAGGCCGTAACTCCGTCGGATTCATTCTTTGTGCTCCGCGCGGACAGAACGGCAGAGTCGAACAAAACAAAAGGTGGAGGAGTGTGCTTCATGGTAAACAGAAAGTGGTGTGATGCCAGGAGCATTTCTACTCTTTCCAGCAGATGCTCGCCACATCTGGAATTCCTGAGCATTAAGTGCCGCCCTTTCTATCTGCCCCGTGAGTTCAACTCGGTCATCGCCACGGCAGTCTACATCCCACCCCAAGCGGACACAGGTATGGCTTTGTCCGAACTACATGATGTGCTGAGTTCGCTTCAAAACAAAGATCCGGGCGCAGCCCTCATTGTAGCAGGAGACTTTAATAAAGCGAACCTCAGACAAGTCATGCCAAACTTTTACCAGCATGTCTCGTGTCCGACGAGGGGGGACCGAATTTTGGATCACTGCTACACACCATACAAGCAGGGCTGCAAAGCCGTCTCACACCCGGCTTTTGGGAAGTCTGACCACAACGCCATCTTCCTCATCCCCCAGTATAAACAAAACATACGGAGGGAAGAAGTAACCACAAGGGAGGTGAAACGGTGGTCTGCCCAATCAGAAGCTACGCTACAGGACGCACTAGACGACGTCGACTGGGACATGTTCAGAGCATGCGCAGTCAACATCAACGAGTTTACTGAAGTAGCAGTAAGCTTCGTCAACATGCTAGCGGAGGAGATTATCCCCACTGCGAGAGTCACCACATTCCCTAACCAGAAACCGTGGATGGACAGATCGATCCGCGCTGCAGTAAACGCCAGGACCGCCACCTACAACGCGGGTCTCGCCACTGGCGATATGAGCGCCTACAAAGCGGCATCATACGGCGTGCGGCGCGCGGTGAGAGATGCCAAACGCCGGTACCGGGAGCGTGTGGAGTCCCGCTTCCACCAGGGCGAAACACGGAGTATGTGGCATGGACTACGCACCATTACGGACTACAAACCCAGGGACACTGCGCCGATCAACGCCCACTCTGCATTCACCAATGAGCTGAACCAGTTCTACGCCCGTTTCGAGGTTAGCCAGGCGGCTAATGCCATCTACCGCTGGACTACCAAGGACAATGACGTCATCAACGAGAGACCGGTGACCAGCTTCGCGGAGCATGACGTCCGAGCGGCATTGAGGAGAGTGAACACAAGGAAAGCGGCGGGGCCAGACGGCATCATCGGCCGTCTGCTGCGCTGCTGTGCTGACCAGCTAGCAGGTGTGTTCACTTACATCTTCAACGAGTCCCTGGCAAAGTCTGTGGTCCCCACATGCTTCAAAAGATCCACCATCATCCCGGTGCCCAAGAACAGCAAACCCTCATCCCTGAACGATTACCGGCCAGTTGCGCTGACCTCGGTAGTCATGAAGGTGTTTGAGAGGCTGCTGAAGAACATCATCTCCTCCTCCATCCCAGACTCCACAGATCCGCTCCAGTTCGCCTACCGACCCAACAGATCCACTGAAGACGCCATCGCCCATGTCCTGCACACCACCCTCAGCCACGTGGACAAGAAACAGGGTAACTATGTGAGAATGCTGTTTGTTGATTACAGTTCAGCGTTTAACACAATAGTGCCCAGCAGACTGTTCACAAAGCTGAGGGACCTGGGACTCAACAGCCGTCTGTGTGCATGGGTGTTGGACTTCCTCACCGGCAGAACTCAGGTGGTGAGGGTGGGTGGGTGTGTCTCCGACAGCATCACCATCAACACAGGAGCACCACAGGGGTGTGTCCTCTCGCCACTGCTCTACTCCCTCTACACTTCGGACTGTGTGGCCACCCACGGCTCCAACACCATTGTGAAGTTTGCTGACGACACAGTGGTGTTGGGTGCCATCTCCAACAGCGATGAGGCGGCCTACATGGACGAAGTGAAGAATTTGGCATCATGGTGCCAGGACAACCACCTCCAGCTGAACGTCAGCAAGACCAAGGAGCTGGTGGTGGACTTCAGAAGGAGTCAGCACAGAGACTACAAACCCATTTTCATCAATGGAGCTCCAGTGGAGAGGGTGCAGTCCTTCAAATATCTTGGTGTCCACATCTCCTCAGACCTGACATGGGCTGCCCACATTCAGGTCCAGACCAAGAAGGCTAGGCAGCGCCTGTATCACCTCCGACAACTAAGGAAGTTCAGGGTCTCTCCAAAGATCCTCAGGATCTTCTATACAGGCGCTGTGGAGAGTATCCTCACACAGAACATGACAGCGTGGTTCGGGAACAGCTGTGTGAAGGACCAAAAAGCTCTCCAGAGAGTGATCCGTACAGCAGAACGCTGCTGCAGGATTGCTCTCCCCCCACTTCAGGACACCTACACCAGGAGATGCCGGACTAGAGCAACGCAGATACTGAAGGACCCGTCCCATCCTGGCAACAAACTGTTCCAACTTCTACAATCTGGTAGAAGGTTTCGCATCATCCGGGCAAGGACAGAGAGACTCAAGAAGAGCTTTTATCCTCAAGCCATCCGGGCCCTAAACCTCGTCGATTTTATTCAATAAGGATCGCACATTTCCCATTACGATAGACGGCAGAGACGGTTTATACCTCCTCCTCGCTTTGAGCCTCCGCTGTCTCACCGTCTCCTTCTTTCTTCTCTTCTGTCCTTGACCTCTGCATCCCCGATGTGTTTTTCTCCAAATTTCAGCTGGTACTTTTGTGGGTCTGGCCAGCGAGCCGGCCGGCATCAGGGCGATCAGCTGATCTCTGGAGTAAACAGTCCGTGCGTGTAGGAGATGTGCCGCGGTCCCGTTCCTTGATAAAAGTAATAGTTCCACGGCCACCAGAAGAACAAGAACCCTCTCAATCCACATGATTGAGTGAAAGATAATAAACGGATGAAAATACAAGTCAGAAAAAAAAGAATACGTAAGAAAACAGAGCTAAACTAAGAGAAAAAGCAGGAGCGACTGTAACAGGCTGCACGCTGGTTGGTGCATGCGCACTGAATGAATGTATGTATGTTGACTGCCATACAAGGGACAGCAAAACCCTGGATCTATTGTTTTGGCAAACAATAGATCCAGGGTTGGTGCCCCGCTTGGTACTCAGACCACAACCTGGTCCTTCTCCACCCCACTTACACTCCTATGGTGAAGAGGAAACAGCCCACGAAGAAGGTGATAAGAGTGGTCTGACGAATGCACTGAGGCCCTAAAAAACTGTTTTGAATGCACAGACTGGCAGGAACTCTGCAAGCCTCACGGTGAGGACATCGACGCCCTCACCCACTGCATAACGGACTACGTTAATTTCTGTGTTGAGAACACTGTGCCTACCAAGAAGATACCGTATTTCTCAAACAATAAACCGTGGGTCACCCCAGAACTGAAGGTCCTGCTGAACAAGAAGAAGAGGGCTTTCTGGTCGGGAGACAAGGAGGAACTTAAGAAAGTCCGAAAGGATCTTAAATACAAGATCCGAGAAGGCAAGGAGCGCTTCAGGAGGAAGATGGAAAACCAACTCCAACAGAAAAATGTCAGAGAAGTCTTGAGGAACATTTAAAAAATCTCTGGACACTTCCAGGACAATGGAGGAGCCACAGTGTCTGCTGGCCGGGGGTGGGCTAACGACTTGAATCTGTTTTTAAACTGATTTGACAATGGCCCACTTATCATCTCCCCCACCCCCCAGGTTCCATCAACCCCCCTCCAGTTGCTGCCACCTCTCTCCGGGTGCAATGCCATTGTCACCTGAGCTCTCCTCTCACCACAACCCTGCTTCACCCCTATCCACACATCTACTCACAACAGAGCCAGCCCCACCCCCCACTCCAGCCCAGCCTCACATCTACTTCACAGCTGATCAGGTGAGAAATCAGCTCAAGAGGACGAAGGCAAGGAAGGCAGCAGGTCCGGATGGAATCTGCTCCAGACTGCTCAGGGACTGTGCAGACCAGTTCTGTCAGGTGGTCCTGTACATCTTCAACCTGAGCCTGAGCCTGGAGAGGGTTCCTGAACTGTGGAAGACTTCCAGTGTGGTTCCAGTGCCAAAAATCACACACCCCAAGGAGCCCAACCACTTCAGGCCTGTGGCCTTGACTTCTCATCTGATGAAGACCATGGTGTTGGGATTTAGAGATTCTTTTATTGCTGCCATATACTCTGCCTTATGATAAATGCATTAATAACATGTTCTACAGTATTATTTTATCAGTAATATTGTTTACAGGGTTCATATTGCATTGAATATGTTTGTCATCACATTCATTCTATTCACAGGTTGAGTTCATTCTATACACAATGCATAACTGTGCTTGTTTAGAGTTGATGTTCTATCCAAGAGGGTTTTAAGCTTCACTGGTGAGAGTGTCCAGGTGATACATGTTGAGGGAAGATGAGAACATAGCAGGTTAATTGCATGCATGCTTACAATACACATAAATCTAGTAGCAGGCCTGAGCGAAGGCCCAAGTGTCTTCTGCTTTTCTTTGAGACCTGCTGCAATTCTGTCTACTTAGTGATTGATGACGAGGGTCCATTATTAGCCCTTAGAGACCCTGAAGCTTGAGGTTATTACCTTAAAAGGAAGGTGTTATCAAAAAGAGAAGTTATATGTCTGTTCATAGTTATTAGAGATGTACAAGATGTACCCTTGTCTGTAAACAATGACTGGACATAATGTATTTTTGACCTGTATTGACGTGTATGTGGGGGTGTCATCCTCTATGCTATAAAACCAGAACTCAGTGTATTTTGGTCAGAGCAAAACAGGCCATATGCTGATGGTTGTTCTCCATTGTCAATAAACTCATCGTTTGATTGCACTTGTCTGGTGCCTCCGTCGTTTGTTGTCTGATCTGCAGTTGAATGATCCCGCTTCAATGGAAAGGCTCATCCTGCACCACCTTTTGGTCACTGGTGGGCTAGATTTTTTTTACATTTTCATTGTAAGTGGGCTAAAGCAGTTAATTAAAAGTAGTCTAACATAAATGTAAATGCTGTAATTTGATTATTTTAATAAACCATGTAACTTGGATGGATTAGATGCTGGCGTGACCACAGTGCACACGTCTGCTGTTGCTCACAGTGGTCCAAGGGACGCTCAGGGAGTTTGTGTGTTCGCTCAGACACATGAAACATTAGAGGGAACATTGATCACACAGCAATCAGAAAATTTGATGGATAGACAAAAGGGCCAAAGTCAGCACATTCAGGTTTGAAACAATGGATCCAAAGACATGCAAAGGAAGAAATTCAGTTTTGGCCGACGGTCATAGGTTCTTTCCAATAATATGATGCGAGACTGGAAAAAAATATATCCATGTACTGGCACTTTATTAAAGAAGCCACCTGTTCACAGCACAAACACCAACTAAAAACAAAATGGCTTCCTTTTATACTCTACCTATTCAGGTGAGCATCCGGACTAGCCTGAGTATGTGGGTTAACTAATCAAAATGAAAACAGACAATAACATTAGAGCACATGACAAACATATACATATTTCCAAAACGTACTGTAAATAAATCAATAACATAAGCTTCAACCATTACTATCTAACCCTTCTTAACCAGACGCCCGTAACCTGGCACGCTGGTCTGCTCCAGGAGCTCTTAAGCAGGTGATTGAGCTGCTTCCACTCTTTTGCTCCACACCCATACGGTAAAAAAATACATTTTTCCTGGCCAAAATATATTTCAAATATATGGTAAATATATTTTGTATTTGTGATGCTCCAAAAAAATATATTTTTGAAATTGAAAATATATTTCTTTCAAACCAAAATACATTTCAAAACATATTTTAGGGTGAAGAAAATACATTTCCAACCTTACAGTAGAATGTATATCAAAGTATCCTTTATTTAAAATGTATTTAGTGCAATAATGATAATAATACTAAAAGTAACATGTTTTATGCACATCTGCAAAAAACAGTTGGATTAAAAAAAAAACAGAGTCAAAGGTCTATCACGAATTAGGTTGTTTATTCATTTGCTTACAGTATTTCACATTACACAATATCTCACTATAATGTAGCGTTCATTGACTTTGAAATTATCTGTCAGTGATACAGTAAACAAGATACAACAACTGCTATGTACACTTTAGTTTTTGACAATATATACAATATAGTACTTAAAGGAACACACTCCACTTTTTTGGAAATAGGCTCATCTCCCTCAGAGTTAAAAATGCAGCGTCTTCTTTCTAGATCCGTACGTTAACAGGACTCTGGAGCGTGATCTTACGGGATGGGGCGTAGCCAGGATTTTTGGTCGAGGCGCCATATTAGCAGGCCAAACAAATGCTTGCTGTGTGGCCGGTTGTAATGTTAGATTGCACTACCGGCAAAGGAATAAGCTTGAAAACAGGCTCTCTTTTCATTGTTTCCTCACCTGGAAGAATCATGAGGGAGCTTATGTGTTGGATGTTACCAAAAGAAGGCGTCTAGCCTGGATAGCAGCTGCAAGACGAGCTGATATTCAGTTCTCTACCATCCCCAGATATCTGTTGGTGTGCTCCAGTATTTTCATTCAGGTAAGTTCTAAATAAGTTCATATCATTCTTTATAGCCTGTTAGTTTTATTTTCAATGCGCTCTGAGATCATAGCACAAACTTAGAACAAACATGCAGAACTACCTTCTATTTATAGAGTTGCTAATTATTTGGCATTATTGCAGCAAACCAGCCTATGAAATGAATGAAACAAATCCTGACTGGGTTCCAACACTACACATGGGGCACTACGAAATCCCTGCTTCAAACTACATGCTACATACCACCATACCAATCAGATTACTTCATCCATGTGTGGGTAAAAAGGTGACCCTCCTGGATAAGATGGCAAAGGTTTGCTGCGTTTTAGTGAACATGTGCCCCAGTGTGGTAGTAAAACCAGGGAAAAATCAAATCAAATCAAATCACTTTTATTGTCACGTCACATGTGCAGGTACACTGGTACAGTACATGTGAGTGAAATTCTTGTGTGCAAGCTTCACAAGCAACAGAGTTGTGCAAAATACAATAACGTAAAACAAGCAAAATATAAGAATGGTTAATCTAAAAAGTAATAAATATATGTACCATATATAAAGGTATATACATTACTGAATGTGTGTACTAAATATGTTTTTCTACGTGTGTGTGTGTGTGTGTGTGAGTGTGTATATACATGTTTTACAAATGAAATAGAGTAAACAATAAAATAAGATATATAAAATATAAAATATACAGAGGTTGGTATGTGCAAAACAGTGGCATTAATGTACAGTATGGAGTGCATAATGTTGAAGTTCCAGTAGTGAGGGTGAGGTGTCTATGACGTGTTCAGCAGTCTGATGGCCTGGTGGAAAAAGCTGTCTCTCAGTCTGCTGGTACGGGACCGGATGCTGCAGAACCTCCTTCCTGATGGAAGTAGTCTGAACAGTTTGTGACTGGGGTGACTGGAGTCCTTGATGATCCTCCCCGCTTTCCTCAGGCACCGCTTCCTGTAGATGTCTTGGAGGGAGGGAAGCTCACCTCCAATTATCCGTTCAGCACACCGCACTACTCTCTGGAGAGCTTTGCGGTTGTAAGCGGTGCTGTTGCCATACCAGGTGGTGATGCATCCAGTGAGGATGCTCTCAATGGCACAGCGATAGAAGGTCCTGAGGATGCGGGGGCTCATGCTGAATCTTTTCAGTCTCCTGAGAAAGAATGCTCTTGTTAAATACTCTTAAGTCTTGTGCTGTTTATGTAGTGATAAGTTTTCAAAAGAGACAGTAAATTACAGAATGCTAGTAGTGGGTGATATTATTTAAATGCTGTCATGATTTTATGTGAACATTTTGTCATTTGTAAACTATAAACAACATGGATTCTACATTGTAACTGATTTGATGTTCTACAAAGTGCTTTTAATTAAAAATAGGCAAACATTTCTTTGTTTCTTTATTCAACTTTTGAACAGTGGTACTTAGTAAGTACATATTCAGTAAATGCAAAGTATTTACATGGCCCCCTAAATTAAAACATTATGGGTTATTCAGAACAGAACTATGCTTGGAAAAATATTGTCCCATCAGTTGATCCAACTCCTCCACAGTAGCAGGTGGAACTTTTCTTTTTTGAGGATGGCTTCTTTTACCTGTCACAACGAATGGTCTGTTTATGTTTTGATCAAGAACCTTTTTTGGGGCAGCTGAAGAGGAGAAGTCCATCTTATGGCCAACCTCTGGCTGTGTCTGACCAAATGGCGGTGGCTGTGGCTCAGGTGGTAGAGCAGATCAGCTACTGATCGGAAGGTTGGTGGTTCGATTCCTGGCTTCTCCAGTCTGCATGCCAAATATCCTTGGGCAAGATACTAACCCCAAGTTGCTCTCCGATGCGTTCATCGGAGTGTGAATGTAAATTACACTTGAGTTTAGAAGTGCTTGTATGAGTGGGTGTGAATGAGGCATGTTGTATAGAGCGTTTTGAGTACTCCGGGAGAAAAGCGCTATATAAGAATCAGTCCATTACCAGGTAAAACCCAGTATGCAGGTTCATCTGTAACAGTCCTTGTGCCACAGATCCACACTGTTTAATCTACATTAAACAGAAGAGCAGCGACATGGCTGCAGGTCTCCACGACTCCGGCCATACAGGTGCAGTGGGCGGCTTCAACCTTCCCTGTGATGCTCACAATGACCTGTGGCTGCAGTGCTGCAATTCAGTCTTTAAGAGTGCAGTACCTGAAACACACACAGACAAAGTTCATTTAAAGACAAGAACTTTAATAAGCCAAGGCCGACACAAATGTGTTTTATCTACTTTCATATCCATTTATCATAAATGTAACAAATAAAGTGTTTTTATGTATCCATGTATAGAACGCTGCATGTTATATTCTAAATCTGCCTGTTTCTTTTTAGAAACCTATCAGCAGAAAATGAACCTAAAGTATGTAATGCAAGGATGTAATCACTTTCAAGATGGAGAAAACATAATGTTCGACTTTAAGTGACAATAATGGACACCTAATATGATAAGGAGATTCTGCAGGTCATTAATCAATGTATAAAACTAAAACAGAATGTATTTTTAGTGACACAGGACACAAACAAGGAAGCAAGATGTGTAATTAGGATTATTTATAATAAATATGAATTAATTAGGGCAATTTCTTTAACCATAAAGAATAACTAAATCCTTCAGGACAATGTCACATCAGTGCACTGAACTCACTATGTTATCCCTCTAACAGAGCCTCCACATGTTCTCAATTTCCCCCTCATGAATGAATTTATGCTGCACTAATCTGAATGTTCGGGGGGAATCAAACGCATTTTACTCGCAGTACTCAAGCTGACTTACCTTTGCTTGAATGACAGCGTACTCACAACGTGGAGGCTTAAAAATAGCCAAATCTTGTACCCAGTCCTTGGTGAATTGGATGTGCGCCTCCAGAGATTTATAATTGCGAAATTGGTGCGCCGTGTATGCGCTGACTCCACAGACAAGGTACGAGAGTAGATCATGCTAAGTCAATAGCGGTTTGGTCTTCAGGGTTTCTACTCCACGGCCGTATTTCATACGGGTCCACATTTCAACAATCAAGTACCGTCTCTTTGCATCTGGACACAATCTGTCTCTATACCATCATTTTTCTTTTGAGCTACGTTTCAGAATGGTTCTAGCAATCTCGTTTTGATTCGTGGCCTACCAAGATGGTGCTGCGCTCCCACAATGCATTGCGACATTACGTCAACTCCAAAGCCCTTTGCGTGCAGGAGAGTATGCGCATGCGCATTGCCATGGTGGTTTAAAAAATAAAGATATAATGAAAAGTAATTAATAAAAATTAAATATTTAAACATTCCCACAAATATGCAATGAACGTGCAAAAACTCTCTTTATTAGTTGTTGCTGTTTCTTTCTTTCTTTTTTTGAAAAATAATGACGTCTCTGAGGCGCGAATTCCGACAGTGAGAGGAACGGCCGGTGTTCTGACAAAACGTCCTACTTTGGCAAAACGTCCTACCAGTAGGATAATTTTACGCTGCCTTATGACAAACTGCCCTACTTTGGCAAAATGTCCTACTGTACGTAATTTATGCACATTTCTGCTGCCACACAATAATTCCAGCACAAATTTAAGTAGGTATGACGGTTTGCCACTTAACTTTGCCCATCAGAGTATGTTTGTAGCTGATATTCATAAAGCCAGTACGGTTTGACACTTCTTTTTACCCATTAAAGTGTGCTTGTAGGTCACATTCACAAAGGTAGCATGGTTTGGCACGTAATTCTTCCTGTCAGAGTATGCTTCTACTTTATAATAACAACGGTAGCATGTTTTGGCACTTGTTTGTAGAAGCAGTCTGCATGCCAAGGTGCTTAAGTTATACAGCTGTCACCATTGAAGTGATTGGAACACCTGACTATATAAACTTTGACAATGAACTCACTCCATTATAGTTACAGTATGTATTTACTGAAAATATTTACAGATATATATATATTTGATATTTACAGATCCAACAGAACACAGGGAGAAAGAAGTGGAAAAGAAACAGTATTCATAACAAATTATGCACATTTGTCGCACAAGTACTTGACCAGGCTGCTCTCATATTGAGCACATCCAAAATGTGCCCATCTGAGACAAAACTCACACTGCACCTGAAGAGGGAGAAGGGGGGGTAAGTGTGTTAACCAACATTACGAATTTCATGAGAAAATAATTACTACAGTGGCTTGCAAAAGTATTCGGCCCCCTTGAACTTTTCCACATTTTGTCAGATTGCATTCACAAACATGAATCAATTTTATTGGAATTCCACATGAAAGAACAACGTCTCTACCTGGTAGAAACATACCCTAAAAGACTGGCAGCTGTAATTGCAGATAAAGGTGGTTCTACAAAGTATTGACTCAGGGGGCTGAATAATTACACACACCCCACTTTTCAGTTATTCATTTGTAAAAATTGTTTGGAATCATGTACGATTGTCATTCCGCTTCTCACGTGTACACCACTTTGTATTGGTCTTTCACCTGGAATTGCAATTAAAATTGATTCGTGTTTGTGGCTGTAATGTGACAAAATGTGGAAAAGTTCAAGGGGGCCGAATACTTTTGCAAGCCACTGTATATTGCATTTGTGGTTTATTTGTTTTACCATTTCAATCATACTGGACTCAGGATCGGCTTCCAGCATGGAACAAACCACACAGTAGTCATCAGCATTACCTAGAAACACACTGGCGTTCAACCTAACAGTTTTTAAACAAAACTGAAAGTGCTATTGCAATACAAAAGCACATGACTCAACTTACTTTGATGTTCTAGCAGTTCGCAAGCAATTTCTGTGCATTGCAGCCCAACGGCTTCTGGAGTAGACAGCACCCTAGTAACCTCTCCACTCATAAGGTAGTGTTCGGCAAACTGTAAAATATGTTACAGTAATTGCAATTGATTAACTTAATTCTAGTTAAATACAATAAATACAATTAAATACAATTGCTTATTAAATATCTTCAACACTAAAACTCCACAACTGCTGGAGTCCATCTGCTTGTTGTGTGGCAGAGTCTCCATTTTCCAATCCACTCGGGACTCTTCCTTTCCTTTCATCTTCAGAAAATTCCTAATAAAAATAAAACAAGTTTTTAAAATGTAGCCAGCATTTTGCTCTAAATATAAAAAAACCCCCACAAACCAAACAACCCAAAACAGAATTAATGAATGATGAATACCTCCAGTTACGCATAATTTTCCTTTCATAACAACCTTCATTTCCAAAGGGTCTAACAGCAGTACAGATGGTGAGGAGATTTTGACAACCTAAAATAAAAATTGTATTTAGTAGAATATGTGTAGTACACTAACTCAAGTAAACATAATCAGTTGTAAGCATTTTCAAAATAAGAATATGCTGCTAAAAAGAACAATGTACCACAAGGATCCAGTGTGCACCGAAGTTCAGTGGGCACAACCAAATGTCCTCAGCCGGAAACAACATCTGTGGAATATTTTTAAGTTTATAAAGGTTTAGATTCATTTACATAACATGCACTATATGACCTATATAACATCTACATTACCTTGCTGACACATTTAAACTTCCCAGAAAACAGAGAGGTTGCAACAACGCAAGACAACTGATACACAGGTTTCTGAAAAATGCAAGAGTTTTTTTTAAAAGATTACAAAATTGTATAAAATGCTTTTGTGAAATAACCGGCATATGTTCTTACTTGCCTTTTGTTTCCTAATGAGGCAGTGCAGGTATGCATCAATGACCTGTTTGGATTAAAAGAAGATTATTTTTACAGACCACCACTAGGACCAAAAATGATTACTTCACTTACCTCATCAGAAAGCCACCCACTGTCCTCCAGTGTGCGAAAAGAAGAGTCATACAATTTGTATGGCCCAACGACTGCCTCCACACGCCCGGTGTCTTTTGCAGCCCAAAGCCACTTCACTAAAAAAAAAAAAATATGATAAGTTTCTTTAGTAATAACAGTTGCCATTTGAAAATCACGGTCAATGGCCAACGGGCCACAAACAGACAAGGGCCAACGGGCCACAAGCAGACAAGGGCCAACGGGCCACAAGCAGACAAGGGCCAACGGGCCAACAAAATAACCATGCCAGAGGGGAGAAATTAGCCAAAATTGGACCAACAGGTCAAAATTAGCAATAGGGGAGAAAAAAAATAAAAACATTCTATCCATTCGACTAGCCAAACTGGCAACAATTGACCAACCGGTCAGAATGAGATTTTTAGCTATGCCACCTTTTTCTTGCGTGCTGGGTTTCTGGGGGGTCACTGGTACAAGCTCTTCTGGTGCTTGGACTGATTTTACCTGAGCTATTTTTGGTGCAAACAGACAGAGAGTCTGTTATTTTGCAGCGCTTCATGATGAATCTGAGGACTGCAAGGCTGCATCTCAGAAGATGGGCTACTCTCAACAGGTTCAGTTGGAGTTGAGACTTGGACAGGGTGGCTTGTTCTATAAGGTTTAATGTGGTCAATACTGTATAGACTTTTTAAAGTATTTCCCTCAGCGTTTTTCAGTCTAACACATTTTCCAGTGATGTCATCAATTGTGTAGGGACCTGAAAAATCCGGTTCAAGTCTTCCACCTTTTCGCCCACGTTTCCTCATATTTAGAAGCAGAATTTGATCCCCTACATTGTACACAACACTTTTGTACTTTTTCAGGACCCGCTTGGCGTATGCAACCTTTTGCTTGTCTTGTGACTTCGCAATGTTTTCTTGTGTAGTTTCTTTAACTGCATGTTGTGCTTCACTTTCAGACTGTACATAGTCACTGTACCTTTTGTCGTCTGGCAGAATGATGTTGGAAATCTAAAATTTTGTAGATATTAGCAATTAAAACAAGATGATATCATATTCATAAAGACATTACTGGGTTTTTTACTTAAATGGTTTCAATTCTTAGTTCTGACATAGAAAGAATTTGACAAACACTCACCGGCACTTGAGCAGGCACTTCTGATGGAAATACTGCCTCTCTTCCATACATCAGAAAAAAAGGTGAGTATTTTGTTGTGGTGTGTACTTTTGACCGCAGTGAAAACAGGGTGGGATCTAGATACAGATCCCAGTTATTCTGCTGGTCATTCACCAGTTTTCGGAGGGCTCTAAATGCAGGCATCGAAATATGTAAAGACAGTAATGAAAGTTTAATTAGAAGTAAAGAAATAATAAATTATTAAGTAACAATTAAGTTTGAATAACATAAGTAATGTTATTAAAAACTGATAGATAAAAATTAGGCATACCTTTTTATGTTGTCATTGGTCTTTTCATCTAGACCATCGGTCTGTGGATGGTATGCTGCTGTGACACTTCTTTCAATTTGCAATAACTTGCAAAGATCAGAGTTGAGCTTCAACAGATAAGGACAAGGTTCTTATACTTCTTATACAAGCACACAAGAAAAAATCTTTGACCCCAGTGAAGTAAAGTTAAAAAATGTAACTGAAAATTATTTAACACTTACTTCATTCACAAACTCTCTGCCTTGGTCTGACAAAATCCTTTTGGGGCAGCCATGTCTATATATAATGGAGCACAAGTGCTGGGCTACCTCAGATGCAGATTTCGTTTTTAATGGGAAAGCTTAAACCCATTTTGAAAAGTAGTCAGTTGCAGTCAGTATATACTGGAAGCCGCTTGACGTTTTAGGAAGAGGTCCAGTAAGATCTATACCAATAAGTTCCCACACTTCAGACACCTATCAAGGACAAATTAATAATTTGAATAACAATTTGTATAATGTACACATTAACATCGATGGTTAAAATTAGTTGGCAAACCCTCCTGCCTTCATGAATATGAGCTAGAAGCATAGTTTGATGGGTAAAAGGGGCATAATATTTACCTGAATACACTGCAACGGTTGCACAGCAGTCAGTGGTTTCCCAACTTTTTGACACTGATCACATTCCAGAATCTTTAAGGTAAAAAAATTTATGGAGTTCACGTAAATGTTCAACATTCTCATTTATAAAAAAAAATAAATAAAAAAAATCATTAATGATATATTCTCTAACGAACAAACAATTTAGCAACAAAACTTTGTGTGTGTCTTCAAATCTCTGCCAGGCCTACAGGTTATGTTACGGGTTCGAAATTGAGGACGAGAGTAAAACAATGATGGTCCAGAAGAGGTCAATCAAACAATTGATTTTAATGAATACACGCAGCGTGGAGAGGTGCAAACTGCAGAACAGTTGTACATCTCTGCCCAAAATACACTCTAGATTGCTTTTATAACATCAGGGTATTGTAACGCCCCTTCTTGCGTTTACAAGCACATAATTTGCATGTACAGAACATTCATGTATTTTAAGAATTAAATGCAACATAGAGGTTCCTCCTTGTGGCATACTCTTCCGAATATGGTGATGACCTAAGGCCTTTGAGGTCACCCTGGACTGGACATCCTTCTGTCACCTGTAACTAAGCAAACTCAAATACCACAAGAAGCTGAATACATTCAGGCCTTTGCTCAGCTACTATTTTACTGTAACAATATACTCAGCATATGAGTTATGATACATATATATTTAACTCAATCATTTTAAAGTAGTTATAACTGCACCTGTAATAAAAATGTTAGTATTTGATTATGATAACCCCTATAATATAAATTATAACATAATGCCAGCAACTTCAATAAATGCTTGGATGAAATGATAATTAATGCAATGACAAAGATGATGGTTATATAAATAATCCCTATAATTCTACAGTTATTACTGTAATATCACTAATTAACCATATTTATTTATATTTTGCAAGTGTACAGTTTCTCTTTTAACTGATATTAAAAAAAAAATTCTTATTCTAAACGGCATTTAACAACAATGCAAACAGTTAATACATACCCATGTTTTAATGTCAACTGTCATACCAAACCAGTAAAATCTGGAACACACTGCATTGAGCGTTTTGTGTGTGCCAGTGTGTCCTCCAATTGGAGATGAATGAAACTCATGAAATATCTTCCTGGCATCATCCATGGTTTTTACTACTTTTCTGGTTCCAACAAAGAGTTCTCCATCTGCAGTAGAACAATATATATTTATAAATTAATTTAACCACATATATGAGTTGTTAGTATTAACAATAAATTACTGACCCTTTTGTTGGAATTTTGAGGCATATCTTCTGAGGTTTTGCCTTTGAGCCTTGTCATATCCTGAAGGGTAGGAGCCCGCAGAAATAAACGCGTAAATCTCTTCCCACTTCTTCTCCATATCTACGAATGTAAGTAAACATTTTCTTCTGAGCTTCAATATGTGCAGTTAACAATGCAAATAATGTAACTTATTAAATAACGACATTACCGAAACAGCCTTAAAACACCGAAGCTGCGGATTCAGAAGTGTTGTGCAAATACCATGTGTCCAGTAACTTGACAGCAGACTTCACCGAAGCTGCAAATTCGACAGTTTTGTGCAGAAAGCAGATAGCGACTTTACTTTAATATTGACAAACAATCACAAAGGCTTAAAAAAATCAAGTATCAACGTCAATAAAAAGTACTAATACTTACTACTTACCTATTTTCCTGCAAATATGACAACGGAGTAGCATTAAATCACAGCCGGATGCGCTTTGCTTCCCTTTATGTGTTGTGCGCATGCACGCACATGCTCAGGAACAACGGGTAGGACGGTTTGCGGGGTAGGAGAAATTCTCAGAACACCTGATACAGGAGACTGGAAGAAACAAGCCGATTATGTTCGCGTTAATTAAGTGGTTGGAAGATGTAAAATTCTCAATTCTGCCAACTGAACATATACGAGATTTTAATGAGGATGAATAATTAGCCGGCATGGAGGAAACGGACCTTTATTTGGTGGAGTGGCGACAAGAAGCCAAAAGACGGGTGGCCGGTCTATGAAGCCTCCATCATCAAGCTAGCAGGTGCCTTTTCTCATATAATATTACTTTATTCTCGCTTATTTGGCACGGAAGCGTAGAGCTGCCACCCAGGCAAAAGAGAAATATAAGTATATCACGTTATAACGTGAAAAGTTTATCGTTCTAACAATATACTATCATGTTAGTACAATATACTTTTCATGTTTGAACAACATGTTTGAACAACATTGTACGAACAATGTACATAATTATCACGTCCGTACAATATCGTGCGAACGTGATAATTATGTATATTGTAATAACGTGATATTATATTATACAAACATGAAAAGCATAATGTTAGAACAATAAACATTTCATGTTATAACGTGATATAGCTCTATTTTTCTTTTGCCTGGGTGGCAGCTCCACGCTTCCATAATTTGGTAATCAAAATATGTAACTTAATTAATTATATTGTGACGTACTTTTGCCTTTTCTTATTATTCTGCCTTCTCAGAAAGGGAAAAAAATACAAATAAAACTGTTTACACTTGTTATATACAATAACTATCAAAACCTATTCACATTTAATTTGGCTTTCACAGAAATCCCACCTCTCCTTCTGGCTACAGAGCACTTACCAAGGTTAGAAACAAAGCACAGTTATGCTTTATTAATGTTCGCTAATTACAATGTTCCACATTTCCTTGCTTTTTAAGTCATTTTTAGGCTTTTTAGAGTTTTTGTTTTTTGTTTTTTTTAGCAGTAATGTTTCTGCCTATTTATTTCAGCCCATGAAATCGAATGCAGATCTTCATGATGTGAGATTTACATAAATGTAAGTAATTTTGTTTGTCATTGTCATTAATGTTGTTGCTGTTGTTGTTTTGTGCAGTTTGCAATCATATAAACCTAGCAAGCATCAGTCAGCACAGTGACTAACCTAAACTGATTCTTGCTTTATTCACATATATTATATGTAATTATATATACCTGCACATTGTACCTAGGGTTGCAGCCACCCCCACCCCATTGTTGTGACAGCCCTGATTGTACTTACACACTGCATCTGAACAGGGAACAGTCTGCCACATTAATGTATTTTTAGTGACTTATTTGTAATACATGAATTTGTTTCTTACAGATGTCGAAGTCTCAACCTCATGCTGCCCTCCCCCATCCTCCTAAAGTAAGTATTTGTTGTTGTAGTTTTTTATGCAGTGTCTGTGTCACACGCTAATCATAATTATTGAAATAACTGTTTTCTAACAGATTTTCCAAAACACTAGTTATGTTTGTTGTCATTCAGACCAATACTACTGCTTAGACATTGCTTAGTGGTCATGCATGTTTGACAAGCTTGTTATGATACCAAAACAGTAGGCCTGTCACAATAATCGATATATCGACTTAACACACAATAAATGTACATGACCTCAATAATTGTTAATGATGCAATTTATCTGCCATTATATTTACAAAAATAAAATATAATAATAACAACACAATAACATTAAATAACATTGTTTTCTATTTGTTATAAAATTTACTATTTATTCAAGTTTTTATGGTATCTAATATTTTGATACCTAATTTCCATGATCTAAATATTTTAAGAATTAGATGTTGGTTTGTCAATTGAAAGTGTGTAGATCTTGCATTATTATGGTGTTATATTATGATTATACATTCAAAGACATAAAATGGTCTTAAAATGACAATGACATAACTTGTCGCAATTGTTTATGGGGCAATATACCGACCAACAAAAAGTTGTTATCGTAACAGGCCTTCAAAACAGACGGTTTTATGATTGATAAATTCAAAAGTAAATACATTTAATTTCTCTGAGATTCTCTAATATTCAGTTACAGTTCACAACACAGCTACCTGTACATGCTGTATTATACTGTAAATATAAATCTCTGCATTTAGCATCCCACTAGAAGAGTCACAGTTACTGCCTCTTTTTTTTTTTTTTTGTTTTACAAATACCTGTACTATTACTAACACATTTACTGTTTTACTTTTAGCCTGTGGTTACAAATGCAGATTTCCTTAATGTAAGTTGTGCATTTTAATTACATCATGTTATTTTTATTATTATGTATTTATTTTATTTTACATTCAAATATGATTGCTAGTACGCAAAGAATAGTTCACCTATAATTGATATTCCCAATTAATTTCTCACCTCTGATTGAATGCCTTTGTTTGTTTGCCTTTTTTTACTATAACAAAACATTTTTGCAGGATATATATGGTGAATTTATATGCATAGATACAGTCGTAGTGCTTGACACATGCACACAGCAGTAGATGTACTAAAAAGGAAATAATTACAATCATGATGTTGATTGCTGATGTCAGTATATATATTTTAGGGGAATGTTTTGTTTTTCACCCAAAATGAACTATATTGTTTCAGAAGAGATTTATTACCTGACTCTTATATATTGTTCTGTTTTTTGTTTGTTTTTGTTATTTTCAGTTTCAATGGTGCGTGTTCTCCTAATGGCCGCCTTCCCACTGGAGGTTTTGATCCACAGCAATTTAAAAGGTAAACAGCTTTGAAAGTCAGTTCAAATGGTTAGCTAATAGTATTCTAAAAAGCCTACTTCTCTGTCACCAGTTTCTTTACCAAAAAGTACCCATAAAAGTATATCGCATATCATTGTAGTTCAAATGTTTAGTTGTACAAATATCAGATTTTTGGAAATCTAAAACTAGTCAAACACTCAAATGTTCATGCTTTTTATAGGAGGACAAAGCAAAACGGACATCGGCGCAGAGTGAAGAACTGCCCTTCATAAGGACACTATGACAGCCATATATAGTAAGTGAAGACTTTCTGTGTATCTAAAATTGCATACAGCACAAGTAACTTACTTTGCAACCATTAAAATAGGTTGTAAAGTAAGTTACCAATACAAATAGGTGATGATGCATTGTAGTGGTTGGTCTCAGACAAAGAAGGTCAACAGATTTATGAATGCTGGAGGGTAAGGAGAGACGACCAAAAGGGGTGTTAGCATTACTGTAATGTGAACTGGATAGACTTTCCATCTAGGGAAAAAAAGGGGTAAAATTATGCGTAAAATATATCTGTATTAATATCTGTATCTATATAAACAGAAATATCTGTTTGCTAAATGAAGCCAGCTAACATAAATCATATTTTTATTTTAACTCTGATAAAAGTAATAGAACTGTGACTTTTGTTTGTTACAGTGGCCGTAAGGAAGAGGTTTCCCAATGTGTCCAGAAGGGCTTTGAGGATTGCAGTGAAAGCTGGGGGAACTGAGACTGCTGGAAAAGGAAAAGAAATTACATTTTAAGTATGTTGACTTATGTTCATACATTCACACACACATATACACATACACACACACACACACACACACATATATATATACATATATATATATATATATATATATATATATACATATATATACATATATACATATATATATATATATATATATATATACACACACGCACACATATATGTATATGTGTGCGTATATATATGTGTGTGTGTGTTTCTTTTAGAATGTTTAAGTATGTAATGAGAATAAAATTATAAAATGAATATTCCTTGCTTGATTGATATGTTATATGTATGTTTTAAACATCAAATAAAGATTTCTTTCAGCTGTTACATGTGAATGTGTTTTCTTAGAAATATATGAAGGGTTAAATTTATATATTTTTGAATGATTTTAAATAAGTTTAAATTGTATTTTGAAATATATTTTATAAATATATTTCAAAATATAAAAAAACAGCCAAAAAATGTATATTATGTTGTAATGTTGTATATTTTGAAATATATTTCAAAATGTATTTTAAAATATATTTTTTTACCATATGGGCATCCTGCAGGAAGCAACCAGGACAGGTGAGTACTTTTACAAATTCTCTTTTCACATGTATTTAGGTTACCGACAAATGATTAAATGTAAGCAGCTCTAACGTCGGCTCTTTTTGGACACAGGTAGGATGGACAGTCCCCTTGTCGCTTCACCTTTACAAGCTGTCAAGTTAATCCTACCTCAAATAAATCTAATAAAGAATTCATAAGAACTAATGTGTGCTTTCTTTATTATATTATTTTTAATTCCCAATCAATCAATCAATTAATAAAAATGTAAACGAGGTAATGGAACCCCTGATCTCCATTACATTTCCTCCCCCCTTCTCCTTAGACTACTGTACTTCAGTCTTCATACATACATGACAGACAGTCTGTGACACAGATTTCCCTGGACGGTAGCATGCTGTGAAATCATAGGGTTGCAATGACAGATACCATCTCGTAACACGCATGTTGGTCTCCTTCATCTTGTGCAACCACTGAAGGGCACCGTGGTCTGTCTCCAGGGTGAAATGTCTACCTAGAAGATACCTCAGTGGCTCCACCGCCCACTTCATTACAAGATACTCCTTTTCCACGGTGGAGTATCTAGACTCCCTGTCCTGAAGCTTTCTGCTAAGGAAAACAACTGGGCACCTCACTCCACCTCCTGCAGCGGCACGGCTCCTATGCCTACTACAGAAGCATCAGTCTGCAGTGTGAAAGGCTGAGTGAAATCTGTGTAGAACAGAATCATTCGTGATGGCTGATTTAAGGTCATTGAAAGCTCTGTCACAGTCTTTTGTCTACTTGACCTTATTTGGTGCAGACGCTTTTTTCAAGTCCGTGAGAGGTGCTGCCCTCTCTGCAAAGTGGGGGATGTATTTACTGTACCAGCCCACTAAGCCTACACTGTGAGAAGTCATCGATATAATTTCCCCAATAAATCTGAGGTAACAATTTGCATTGACTTTTTTGGGGTAGATTTAAGTCAATATATTGTGTATAAAATAGCTTCAATAAAAAGCTATGAAATACTTAATTAAATTGGGCAAAAGTTACCCCATATTTATGTATCTATTCAACAGCTACTTACTCATTGAAATTAGGTAAAACTATCTCTTGTTTGCTAGTTGGTAATACCTGATAATTACTAATATGTTGGGAAGCATTAATGTAACAAAGTGTTCTGCAGGTTACCTCTGTGGTGGCCATCTTGTTTTCCCAGTAAAGAGGAGGCCTGCCTCAATTGCAGCTCTTTTATAGGCCAGTCTGAATTGAGAAGGCGTGGTCTCTAGAGTATTTAAAGGGGGCAGGAAATGGATTGGCGGCCATTTTGAGAAGTTGCTGTCTGTATGTGCATGATATTGGCAAGAGACAGTAAAGCAATTACTTCAGTTAAGATAGAGTGAAGTCTGATGTTTCCCTCACCACACCTCTCTGCGTAACATAATAAAATTTTATTATTATCAGTTGATCAACATTACCTATTCACATAAGGTAAAATGTACCCCCCAAAAAGACATTCAGATGGTTCATCATCTCAATGTTTTTATTCCATAAAAACACAGAATAAAGTGCATCACAACAGCTAATGCAGAGAACACTTTCAAATGCCACTTAGTCCATTTTAAAAGCCAAAAGCACATACAGAAACTCTACGAGGTTGTTTCTGTGCATGTACGTTATCAAACATATGGATAGAACAGCATTCAATCTGCTTGCTGTCAGAAGAAAAATTACAGCCCCATCAAGCTATGTCAGGACTAAAGATCCTCTTGGAACAAGAGAAATGTGTTTGCATTGCATAAGTTTATTTTTGAGGCCGCGGACCTTTTTCAGTAGTTTCGCCCCGTCAAGTTCCAAAAAACGTTTTTGAAAAGTGTCAAATGTGTTCTTCAGCTCCTTTGGATATTCGAGGTTGAGGGCATAAATCAGTTCCATCAGCAGTACACATGCCTTTGTTCAGCTTCCACATCCCTCCATCACTTGGTTTCCCTCAATCACAATGGACACATCTGATGGATCCTCCTCAGCCATGATGTTGTGGATCACGATCACCTTCATCATATTGTTTGTGTAGTCCTCCCATTCCTACGTGTTAAAAAGAAAGAAACAAAGAGCATACACACGTTTTATTTAAGATCCTTTTTCAATATATTTCAGTTTATCTAAAGAGGGGAGTGGACAGAAGATGAATGGAGAAGGGGAGAACATAGGAGAGGACAGGAGAGAAGAACATTAGGATCCCTTGAGTTAATAAGTAAACTGTTATCAACATGACATACCTGGCAGTCATGAAAAAGATCTTCTTGTCTTTCCCCGAGGTAGCTAATGAGGCAGCAGATAACAACATCCCTTTCTTCTCAATGCTCTGTGTCTGTAGGGAGATACAATTTAGTGAAAAGACTAAGTCGAGAGATTTACATAAATTAAGACTGAATTACTTAGACATCAGCCATGTTTTTGTTTTTATCTCCAGCTTTCAACAGGTGAGAGGCTGGGTACACCCTGGACAGTCAATCACAAGGCAACATAGAGACAGACAGGAAAAACAACCATGCACGCACACACTCAAACCTAAGGACCATTTAGAGAGACCAATTCATGTTTTCTGACTGTGGGAGGAAGCCGGAGTACCCGAGGGGAACCCACACATGCACAGGGAGAACATGCTTGCATAAAGACCCTGGGCCGGGATTCGAACCCAGGACCTTCTTGCTACCCACTGCAGCCCTCCATAATTACATATTTGTGAAAAAAGTCAAATAACATATGTCATTCAAAGTGTCCAGCAGAAGTCTCATCTTGGAACCAGCAGCTCCTCCTTTGGCACGCACACTACACAATATAATATAAAATCAATTCAAAAATCTTTTACTTGATCCCACAATTCCCCCCAAAAAACTTAGGTGCAGCAACAGTGGGTATTTTCACACATACTAGTGGGATACAGTAGTACTTTGTTTTATTTTTTAACATCTGCCATTTTAATATTTTAGGAAAAGCTAGCATTGACTAGTTCTTAAACTTAAAACAAGCAGTCAGACAGTCATGCACAGGCCTGGACTGGGACAACATTTCAGGCTGGGAGCTTTACCCCCCTCCCTGCTTTTATTTTGGTGTGACACCCTGGGGCAACTCCAGCTACTTTCTGACAGAGACCGTTGGCAACACTGATGGTCTCATGAGACGCCCTCCCTCTCTCAGACACACTTGTCCCACCCCATGAGCGAGTATCTTAATCATCAGTAAGTAGGAGAGACTTTCTATCCAATCAGAGGTGACGAAGGTGGGACCTGCCCCTACTTAATGATGAGTAAGATACTCTTTAACCACATATCAATAAGTACAGTTAATAATTCAAACTCTCAGATCAGTCTTTGGTTTTTTCTGATCGTTTCACGTTGGTTTTATTTGTTTTGCTGCTGAAAAATCTCCCTATAACTGGAGTTCATGATGCTGCTGTGTCCCAGTGTTTCCCCGCAGTGTGAACAGCTGAGCGGATTATGAAGCAGATACGTGAGTAAAGCTGTATCTGGATGACAGAACAAGCGACTACTGCCGCGCACATTTTTAAATACAAGCAAGCATGCTTCAGAGCTTTTTCAGAAAGTTCTGGTGCAGCTGAAACAAAGCCGCCAGTTACAGCTGGGAGAAAGCTTTCAGTGAGCTCTCCGGGATGATGAGGAGCTGACGCAGACGGATGCAACAGCTGTTTTTTAAGAGTTTTAAAACAAGACTGTTGGTAATGATCTGCCCAGTGTTCATAGAATCTCAAAGACATACAGGATTTAAGTTTGTTTACCTGTTTTATGTGTTGGCCCAGAAGCAGAGCCACCACAACTTAAGGATTGCTGTCTGATGTCCATTTTCTTTTCCATCAAGGCAGGAAAGTAGTTTGCAAAGACCGTGATTGTAATTATTGGGGGTGTCCAAATTCATGGGCTGCATCCTCCTGAGGACGCATTTGTAGACCGATTACGTCACAGCGATGAGCCGAAGGCTGTCCAAATTCATGGACTCCTCCGAATGCAGGCGAGAATGTAGCTGTGTAAACTTCAAATATCTTCTCGGTTTATCAAGATATCACATATTTGCAAAAGTGCTTCGACGTTTTCGGAGATGTCTGTTATCCACCAGCTTGATAGCTAGCCGAGAGCTCGAGGGTCACTAGAGCTGCTGAGAACAGCACAACTCCCGGCACATCATTTTCAGATCACCGCAGACTTTCGCTACTCAGGTTAAACGTAGGTTTACATCCCGGCCTACCCAACCTTCTGAGGACCCGGCCCACATAGCCCGCGGTCCTCAGGAGGATTCAGCCCATGAATTTTGACACGACTTCAGTGTTCCGATTACCAGTCCGGGACTGCTCATGCATGCTGACTGATAAAAAGTGCACCACGAACACATTTCATTGCAACTTACCGGCAGTTGTCTAGACTGTTAACAGACAACAACAGATTCAAAGTTTCATTTCAAGTAATGGTGCTTTACACAGATGCAAGCAATACAAGTGAAGTGTAATAGCTCATCACTTCAAAAATTACCATTTGCATGTGCTATTATATATTATTCACCCTATGTAAATAGCTTAGCTTCACTTCTGTGGTTTGATCGGGTTCGATGGAAGCCGGAGAAAAGACCCAGAATTTGCTGGCTGCCCTGCTCAGTCAAAAAGTGCGGTCTGGCGCATGCACAATTAGGAACACAAGACTCACAGTATGGGGGTATATTTTACTGCATTTTTTAATGTTATGTTGTTACTCTTAAGAAAAGGGTATAATTAACCCATTAATTTATAATTTCTTTGCTGAGTGCAATAATAGAGTACATTTTTTATGATTTGCATAGATTATATATACCTCTCTCCAAAATAGCTTTTATCAATGTATTAATGCCCGCACCTTCTTCTTCGTTGTAGGCACTGGATATGCATGGATTGCCTCCATTTTCCCCACCGGAGGCTTCACCTGTCCATGTCCAACCACATATCCAAGGTACTCCACCTGAGTCTGTGCGATCTTAAACTTGTGAGGATTGATAGTAAGACCAGCAGATTTAATCAGCTTCAGAATGCGCCGCAGGTGAGCCACATGCTGCAAGAAGGCCAGGGAAATCCTTGAGACCGCAGCTGGCACCAATATGGTGCATGAAATAATGGTGGTGTTCTTGCTTTAGTGCGAACAGCTGCATGTCAATTTTACAGTCGGTCTAATGTCCATCACTGGTTCCTCACCCTTCCCGTTGGAGAGCCGTGAGCTTCTCCACGATGTTATCCATGCTGCGTCTAATGAGCCCATTCTGAGAAGCCACGGCTTGCTCCATTGTTCCAATCAACATAACGCGCAGCCTTGTGGGGGTTTGTACAGCTGTTTCCGCTTTCTTTATTATTCGCCGAGCAGCAAGAACCCTGTTATCATGGTTACAAAAAGGTAGATCTCTTCAATGTCCTCAATCGACAGTCCAGGCAAACGACCCTCCAGTCCTTCCACCCATCCATCGTGTATCCTGCAGGGAACATCCCAACAGGACACACGGGCTCTCCTGAACCAAGGCTTCTCGTCGAGAAGAGGGTGTCAATTGCATTCAGGGACCAGTTTACGAAATCCATAAATCCATAAAATGGAGGCTCTGCTCTTTGTTTACCTGTTGTCATGGTAAACCCTGTATCAGAGCTCCATTGATGATTTCTTTCTTTCCTGACTCAGTTCAGTTTGTTAAACCTGCTTCCTGCAATAGGAGCAAATATCCAATGAAAGCAGAGCAGCAGAAAGACGTGCTGAGTGTAAAGCTGTCAGCAGGGGGAATAACACAGGGCTGTGAATGAGTCCTGTCACTGTGATCAGGCTCCTCCTTCTAATCCACCAACTTAGTGTTGATGAAGACTAAACAGAGAGATCACAGCTTCTTTATACTTGCTGTAGCTCACAGTTACTCTACACTGCAGATATGACGCCTCTGTTCATCTCAGTGCTGCTGGCTGCTATGTGCCTCGGTATGAACACAACTCTGTTTCTTTGATATCAATCCAACATTGACATGATTCTTTAACAGCACACTGATACTGTTTGTTGGTGTTTTACAGAATGCAGAGCACAAAAAGACAACGTGCTGCAAGGAAAAGGAGAAGAGACTGCTGCTGCAGGAGGCACAGTAACACTTCACTGTCTCTATAACAGCAGCAGCTCATCAGGTAATTATCTCTTCTGGTACAAACAGGATGGAAACAACAGCCCCAAATTCATCCTGAGTCGTCTTAGTGGGGACCAAGGGGAGACAGCAGCCGAGTTCAAGGAGAGATTTTCATCCACACTGGATTCCAGCATCAGATCAGCTCCTCTGAAGATCCAGAAGCTTCAGCTGTCTGACTCTGCTGTGTACTACTGTGCTCTGCAGCCCACAGTGACAGGAAACACCAAAACTCTGTACAAAAACCTTTGGAGCAAAGACAACAGAATACTCCACAACATCCACTAGAGGGAGCCACACACTGTTAAACCTCTGATTCTTGTGTCATTGGACTGATGACAAAGACAACAGAGAAATGAAGCAGTAAAGATCAGAGACAGAGACAGAGCTGCTGTGGAAGCACAAAACTATTTGATTGGCTGAGCTATTAAACTGTCCCCGCCCACTGAAGTTGAGCTCATCCAATGACATTATTTGTTGGTCATTGTGCTGCAGTGGAAGAACATTGTTCATGTGCTGTCTGTCTGGCTTTAATAACTCCAAAGACATGTTGCTGCACCTCTTTTTGCTTCTATCTCACATTATAGGTGAGTTTAAGAACAGGGATTAAAGTTTAGTTGAAGCTGCTGCATTAAGCAGATATACAGACTGCATTTCACTACTTTTCTTCTTTCTTTTTCCAGGACTCACAGCTGGAGACTCAATCACTCCTCAACAAACTGAAGTCACTGAAACAGAAGGAAAATCTGTCACACTCACATGTAGCTATCAGACAACTGCAGATGGTGTTGAGCTTCACTGGTACAGACATGATTCTAATGTTCAGGCTCCTCAGTTTATACTCTGGAAAGATGCAAGATCATGGAGTGGTGAATATATTCCTGATAATCGATATAAATCAGAAACATCTCCCACAACAACTGATCTGACCATAACAGTCCTAACCCTGGCAGACACAGCTCTCTACTACTGTGCTCTACAAACACAGTGATACAAAGTGTAGAAGAGGCTGTACAAAAACCTGAACACAGATATCTGACTACTCTTCAAAGAGGAGGGAAGTGGTATTCAAAGCACAGCTTCATATCAGATGGATTCTGCTAATTCCTGTTTTATCAGAGTCACTGTGGTTACAGCTGCTAATGAAACACTGTGGGAGGATTCACATGAGCAGCAAATCCACATCAACCACAAACCAACTGTAGGAACGTTCAGACAGAAACAAATTAGTGAATACAGTCAAACAGCAAAATCTTCTGATAAACAAATATCTCACATTTAGCATATTTTATAACTGACTGTCCAAGTAAAACAGGAAACTGGGCACAGAACTAAACCTAAGAACTAGAATTCAAAAACAGAACTCAGAATACAAGAAGTTATAGACAAAGGAGAAATCAAAGAATAACAACAGTGTTTCTGTTAGGTCTAATTGTTGAATGTTGCCATTGTGTTTCTTAAATTTGTACAGTCTTAGTTCAAGCAGTATTATCAAAGCCATTCCTTTGATCCTGAGCACCTCTAACCACTTTGTGCTGGGGGAGGTTTTATTGTAGATACATCCTATCTGAAAGATCTGTTTCTTGTGTTGTAAGCTTCCTGCTTTTACGACCCTTTGGTCAGCAGGAGGTTTCACACACACACACACACACACACACACACACACACACACACACACACACACACACACATTCCTACTTACATATAAAAGTTCACACATATACATACAATGCCTTAGAACCATGTGGGCGTTGCTTTGCTTTTGTGTGAACTGTCTCTCAATAAAAGGCAGCGAGAGGAGGCCGGATTTGGGGTCATTTTCGTGCTGGACACAGATGAGGCCTCCCTTGCGCAAGTAATCGATCGATCGACTGTCTTATTTTCTTTCATGATGAATAAGTCTCTAGAACTAGCGGGGTTTGTGGGAACAGACCCAACAGTTTCAGTGTGTAATGTGGAGCTGAGCGGTGTGGGTCCGTTGCACCAATGGTACATGATTAATTCCCAGACCACTGCTCATTTCTCCGCTGCTTTTACCAACTCTGTCCTTTGTGATGCTAACAGTAATGAGGATCTTTCGGTTGATAAGCTCACTAATCTGTTTATCTCAGCTTGCTCCTCTATTCTCGATACCGTGGCTCCTCTAAGGCCTAAGCGCACTAAACTGTTACGTCAACCCTGGTTGAACGAAACTACCTGAGCTCTCAGATGCGAATGCCGTCGCGCTGAGAGAAAATGGAAAAAGGACAAACTTCAGGTCTCTTCTGAAATCCTCCAAAATTGTTTATCAAAATATCAAAAGACTGTTAAAGCTGCCAAGTCTGCCTTCCTGTCAGGTATAATTACAAAAAACAGTCACAAGCCTCGAGTCCTTTTTAAAATCTTTAACTCTATGATTAACCCTGATGTCATTACTCATAGAGATGCTTCCCCCGCACTCTGTGATAACTTCCTCAAGTATTTCACTGATAAAATCTCAGCCCTAAGGGCTCCATATTTGCTGACATTGGCTGGCCAAGTTCCTGCTTCTCAAGTTCAGATTGTTTTTCAGCAGTTTGAGTGTCTTTCTCCACCTTAAAGGAGATAATTGGTCACCGTAGAATTTCTAACTCCCCGCATGATATTCTTCCCTCCTGCATCTTCAAGGAAGCTTTGAACACCATTGGGCCTTATATTCTACTATTGCTGAGCGCATCACTGTCATCAGGTTGTGTGCCGATTGCCTTGAAACATGCTGCTGTACAACCTGTTATTAAGAAGAAAAATCTTGACCCCTGTGCTCTCTCCAGTTACAGGCCAATTTCCAAACTCCCTTTTATGTCTAAAATTTTGGAAAAAGTAGTTCTTAAGCAACTTCAGTCCTTCTTAGACGCTAACAATATTGGTGAAAAGTTCCAGTCTGGTTTTAAACCTCGCCACAGTACAGAAACGGCTTTAGTAAGAGTTTTTAATGATTTACTTTTAACTGGCGACTGATCACCACATTTTATTTTTGAGGCTGGAGCATGTTGTTGGTCTCAAAGGCACAGGACTATCTTGGTTTAAATCATATCTTTCAGAGAGGACTTCCTATGGGTCAGTACTTTTCTTCTTCTGCCCCTATCCACTGTGGTGTGCCTCAGGGGTCTGTTCTTGGTCCTACTTTGTTCTCCCTGTATTTGCTGCCTTTGGGCTCTATTTTCAACAAATATAACATCTCCTTCCACTGCTATGCCGACGACATCCAAATTTACTTCCCCCTGAACTTGGATGTCTCTGACCCACTACAACCTTTGTTCAACTGTCTTCATGATGTTAAAGTTTGGCTATCACAAAACTTTCTCACTTTGAATGAAAATAAAACTGAAGTAATTGTCTTTGACAGTCATACCCCTCTGGGTCAGTTAACAGACACCCTTGGTCCTCTTGCCAGCATCTCTCTCACACGGTAAGAAACCTTGGAGTGTTTTTGGATAGCTCTCTTAAATTGGAGAAGCAAGTGTCCTCAGTGGTAAAAACTAGCTTTAATCAGTTGTGTTTGATATCAAAGGTGAAGCCCTATATTCCTTTAAAAGTACTTGAAAAACGTATTCATGCATTTATCACCTGTAGACCGGACTATTGTAACTCTCTATACCTGGGCCTCCAACAATCCTCCCTCTACCACTTGCAGTTAGTTCAAAATGCTGCTGCACACTTTCTAACAGGTGCTAGAAAGTATGATCATATCACCCCAGTTCTGGCTAATTTGCACTGGCTCCCTGTCAAACACCGTAAAGATTTTAAAATTCTTACTTTTAAAATTTTAAACAATTTGGCACCCAGTAACCTGACTGAACTCCTCTGCTTGTATGACCCCAGGAGGGCACTAAGATCATCTTGCCAGATGCTCTTAGAACAACCTAGATCCCGACTGAAGTCCAGAGGTGATCGGGCCTTTGCAATTGCAGCACCTACACTCTGGAATAGTCTCCCCGCCTCTATTCGCATTTCTGAGTCTATACATTCATTTAAACCGCATCTGAAAACTAAATTTTTTACTTTGTCTTTTGGATCAAATTAGTTTCAACCATCATCAGGCCTGTTTTATGTCTGTCACCTTTGATGGTTGTTGGTGTGTTTGTTGTTTGTTTGTTAACTTTTAATCTCTTGCTGTTTTTTGCTGATTGTTAAGCAGTTTGATCAACCCTGTTATTTGTAAATGTGCTATATAAATGAATAAACCTGAACAATAATGCACAAAACACTGGCTCAGCGAAGCAGGACCTTGACAATAATGTTCCTAATTTAGTGGTTAATGGTGCACAAATTGTAATCATAAAGAAAATAAACAGAGGTAAGTCAGAGTCAGACAGGCAGAGTTTCTTTTCCTTTTTTCATTCATGTTGCAGTGACAGCAATCAGTTGAAGCTTTTGTGGGAAACTCCTGCAGCTCCAGCAGGGGATACCTGTAGGAAAGAAATAACGTCTATGTTAGATTGTACACATGTGGACACATTGGGCAAAGTTTATCTGTTAGACTGTGCAGCAGAGAGACAATGGAGTGCATGCTGTGCAGTGGAGTGAGGAGTGCTCAGACCTCTACACTGCAGAAAACAAACAGCCACTCCATAAATGCATGACACAATACAGAAGAGGACAAGACTCAGGTATACATCTGCACCTAAAGGTCAAAGGTCAAATCACTCTTGAGGATGCCAGTGTTCACATTTTGGGCAGAGAAGACAGATGGTTTGAAAGAGGAGTGAAAGAAGCATCTATGTCCACTGTGAACGACCCCCTTTAAATAGAGGGCGGGGCTTATGGCACCAACCGTCTGCTACCTACAGTGTAGTGTGAGATCCTTCCCAGACGCCTCACCCCCCACTCACATCTTGTGTCAGGTGATCTCAATGGATCAGATGATAGGATGAGGTCTCAGAATGGTTTCACTGGAACCTCTGGTGGTAATGATTCACACCTTGGCTCATGATGACAAACATTATTAATCATGGATCAATGACCTTCTTAAAGGGCAACTCCCACTGGGCTTTAAATCCCTGGGACTCTCCACCATTTGGATTTAGAACAGAAGAAGCTTCTTGGATGAGATTTGACACGTCTTCAGATAATATAATGAAGTCCAGCTGACATCCTTTCAAGCTCCTAAGACTACCATGACCTGGATGGCTGAGAACCTACAAATCTACATCCAAGACAAGATCTCCAATGAAAGCAGAGCAGCAGAAAGACGTGCTGAGTGTAAAGCTGTCAGCAGGGGGAATAACACAGGGCTGTGAATGAGTCCTGTCACTGTGATCAGGCTCCTCCTTCTAATCCACCAACTTAGTGTTCCTGACTTTGTTTCTGCTCACAGTCAGAGGGAGCTGACATATTTAACATGAACACAGATCATGAAGTTACAGAGTTATTCTGTCTGTTCTGACTTAAAGTTGTTGATGGTCAAAGATGAATGGATCTTCAGATCTGCTCTGCTGCAGTGACAGACTCTGCTGTGAGGCCCACAGTGACAGCAAACCCACAGAGATGCTCCACTAGAGGGCGACATCATCCAGTAGGCGGTGCTCTCCTTCTGCACTGTGTTCAACCATTGTGTCAATAATAAGTGCTGCTGTGAAGAGAACAATTCTCAGACTGAATGTTGAACATCAGCTAGTTTCTCCTGTTGATTGAAACCTTGTTGTACAGATGGAACATTGGCTGTGGATTATTCTTGCTGCTCTTTTCTTTGGTAAGATACAAACATCAACATGTTTCCTCTGCACACGATTCACAACAAGGACAGAAAGAGGAGATTTCATCATTTTACACTGTGGAACTTTTCAATAACTTCAATCATGTTTATTGATCCATCTCTTCCTCTGCATGTTCTGTTCTTCCTCAGAGTGTAAAGGAGAAGACAAAGTGATCCAGGAACAAAGAGATGTCATTGCTGCTGAAGGAGACACAGTTACACTTCACTGCAAATATGAAACAACTTCTACATACGCATATTTGTTCTGGTACAAACAAGAAGTGAACAAATTTCCAAAATATGTTTTAAGACGTGACACAGCATCAGAGGACAACGCTCAAGAGTTCCCAAAAAACAGATTTGATGCTGAACTCAGAGACAAATCAGTTCCTCTGAAGATCCAGAAGCTTCAGCTGTCTGACTCTGCTGTGTACTACTGTGCTCTGCAGCCCACAGTGACAGGAAACACCAAAACTCTGTACAAAAACCTTTGGAGCAAAGACAACAGAATACTCCACAACATCCACTAGAGGGAGCCACACACTGTTACACTGTCAAAGTCCACCTGTAGGTCTGAATTCTCTGTTCTTATGATTAAACCAAGTCTTATATATAATTAGTTATGTTACATTTTATTACTGTGCTGTTGTTTGATTTTTCTCTGTGTTTCTTGCATTATGTATAATATGAAGAATTGTTTTATGAAAGTTTTATATTATAGATATTATTTTGCTGTTTTTCTGGACCCTCTGAAAAACACTTTTACACTACAAGCGTGTCGAAGCCTCTCATGTAGTTGTTGTGTTTTCTGGGACTGTGCTGATGTGTCTTCCATGATTAAACACAGCTGCAGTCATCAGAGTCGTGCACTACTTTGTGTTATCCAGATAACTTCAGGGTTGCCCCGGGTTTCTGTGCTACGAAGGTGGGTCACTGCTCACCAGGACAAATCACCAAAGAAACTTATGCTGTGAACTAAATGCCACAGAAAAAGGTTCAGTTCCACATTAGAGATCAACAGGTATGACATCACCACCCACCGACCAATCAATTCTCCAGGAAACAGGTCATCATTCCTGGAAGATCCTTTGGACCTCCATGCAACAGTAGGAAGGTCCAAAGTTTTTTTCTTTAATATAGAGTAATGTCCTTCAGTTTCCCTGGTGAGCATCAGTAAGAAGTAATAAATAATCCAGATTTTTATTTAGTGATTTTTTCCTTTGGTAAGAAACAAACTTACAATAAATGTGTTGCTTTATTGGCATTAATGTCTGAGGCTAAAACAGGAAACCTGCTCTGTACTTGCTGCCTTCATATCAAATTTGTAGTAAAGTTTTATTCTATTTTTATATTGAATCTTTCCTCTCAAACTGCAGCTGGTCTGCATGTGAGAGAAGCAAAGCTCAGGAGCAGGTTATGTTCTGAGCTCTGAGCTTTTCCACTGATTCTTTTATTTAAAGCATCAAACAGATTCTCTGCTGGGGGAATATGTTCTATGAGTGCAAGCTGTAAGTGACAACATCTTGTTATACTTCTAATCTGCTGTTGCTGAGTCTGTTTCACTCTCCTGGAAACACACATGAAGATCACCTGTTCTATCGATCACATTCATTTCACTTTGATTTGAGATAAACTGAAGAGATTTCCAGACTTCTCTGTCAGTCAGCTTTAATCTTTAAATGGATCCAGTTTACAGCTCCACAGCTGTAATGTGCAGCTGTGACCTTAGAAACAAACAGAGCAGTGAGAGCGCACTCACAGATGAAATTATTAACTAGAATTCAAATGTTTACTGTGTGTTAAATCAGCAGATTCACTGAAACATTTCCTGCAGGATTCATTTCTTGTCTTTTTAACATCAGTCTTGCAGTTGCTGGTATAGTTTTATGTTCTTTATAGATGTTTAATCACCATTCAATAACATCTCTGGAGTAGGTGACACTCATAGGGATGATTTTCAATGTAAGAGTCATGTGATCCATGAACCGCCCCTTTCAGATTGGTCAGATGCTGCCATCATCATGCAGGGTAAACCCTGCTTTAACTTCATGAGTTTGTAACAAGCTTCATGTGATGATTCATCCTGATCAGCAGTCTTAAAGTAAGATAATGGAAAGATGTCCTGGGTGTGCTGAATGAGGTTTGGAGTACAGCGCCCTCTTCAGCTCACTTTGCATTGATGAGCATGAGCAGAGGGAGACCTTGGGGCTGAAGCTTTCTGCTGATTGCTGTTTTTTGTTGCAGTTTTTCTTGGTTTTATGCAGTTTGTGTGTTTGTTGATAATGTTTTCATGCACTGATGTGTGTTATTAGCTGTGCAGTGACTGAATAAAGCAGAACTAACAGCCACAGAAGTGCATCTGATTCCTTTGTGTGCTTCATCAGTTTCTCTCATGCTTAGTGTGCCGCAGCTATTTTTGGTCACTAGTTAGCAGCATCAAAGGTTTTTTCCACATATAAGTTTTTAAGCACATTTAATAAAAGCCCGCTGCTGATTGGACACATCAGACTAGGATCTAAGAATTCAGGGATTGTGTGAAGAAGCTTTATCATTTGCTTTCCTTTATAGTTCATGCTGTAGGTTAACTAAGGTGCTCTTTTTAAAGGCTTTGATTTCATGCAGTTCTCAAAATTGTGCAGAGAAATGTTTTTCTTTTAATACATTTGCATTTGTAGACAATAACCTGAAGATGGAAAAGTGGTCTTAAAAGTTAGAAATTACAGTTTGTCTGTTTTGCTTGTAAGAGACACCAGGCAGCAGACAAAATCTGCTCAGGAAGTAAATCCCACATAAGAAATGCCAAAACGTGTGCACTACTGAGAGTCGTCCAGCATTGTTATCAAAGCTGAGAACTTTCACCTGCTGCTCGAACATGTTTCAGTCAGAGTGTGTGTGCAGGATGCAGTCGGAGCTCTGCAGGCTCCTCCTTCAGTCTGACCTTCTGGATGATGATGACGACTGCAGCATCACTGTCATTTCTAAAGCTTCATCAGCCTGAATGGAAACAGAGCTCAGCAAGAGGAGGAGCTACAAGTGAATATGAAAGGCTTCATTTAGGAGCTGAAGAGCTGCTGTGTTCTCTCTATTGTTCATTCAGTCCAAGAGAAAATCATGTTCCTGCTTTTCATTGGGATGATGATGGTCTCCTTTCAGACTGGTGAGTCATCAAAAGATGGAGTGAGATGTAAAAGGAGATGATAGACATGAAAAGATTTGGATGTTGTTTGAATTGATTCACTTTTTATAAACTAAACTAAGTTTAAAGATACAGAAACATCCTGGTGAAATATGTCTTTGTTGTTTTCAGGATCCTCTGAGGATTTACTGACACCATCTAAAGATGTAGTGATGAGTTTGGAAGGAAACACTGTGACTCTCTCCTGCAAATATTCAGGCTCTGAAACTTACTTCTTCTGGTACAAACAGAAACCTAATTCACATCCAGACTTTCTCATCGCCTACCATTCAGACAAAACAGAAAGGATGAAGTTTATACATGACGATCAAAAAAAGGAGTTTCATCTGGAGATCTCCTCTGCTGCAGTGACAGACTCTGCTGTGTACTACTGTGCTGTGAGGCCCACAGTGACAGGAAACACCAAAACTCTGTACAAAAACCTTTGGAGCAAAGACAACAGAATACTCCACAACATCCACTAGAGGGAGCCACACACTGTTAAACCTCTGATTCTTGTGTCATTGGACTGATGACAAAGACAACAGAGAAATGAAGCAGTAAAGATCAGAGACAGACTAGCAGGGTTTTAGTCACAAAGACAGACGTGCAACAAAACAGATTTTCAACCCATGTTGAAAATCCATCCTGGGTTTTCACCCTCCTCTTTTGTATGATGACATCACAAATAAACAGGAAATCACCAGGAGAAAACAGCTGTACAATAAAAATGTAATTCAGTGTTTTTTTTTGTTTTTTTGTTTTTTTGTTTTTTTTTTTAACACACTAAGGTAGAACATGTCAGAGGTGGAGTAAGAAGCAGGAAAAAAAACACTTTCCTTTATCATGGGAGGTTTGGGCCCATCAAGCCTGCTGTGAGTCCAACTCTGGAAGGAAAGTAGACGATTCAGCAGATGGTTTAAAAACTGGAGGGAACCTTCAGAAGGAAGATCCAGATTGTGAGACAGTGGTTGGTTGAAGAGGTTTCAGTGACTAAAATCACTGATAATTTTCAGAAAGAAAACACACACACACACACACACACACACACACACGAAGTCTGGTGTGTCCACACTCTTCATCTCAGCTGAGATATGAATCTTCAAATAAGAAAGACAATCTGAGTGACAGTCACAGAAAGACTCACTGCAACATTTTGATTATTTATCATCACTGTAAATTTTACTGTTTCATTCACCTCCAAATCAACCATAGGCCCCGCCCACCAAAGTCCAGCTCAACCAATGAGATGATTTCTGTCTGCAGAGCAAAAAGTTTAAGGAAATAAAAGCACAACCTGATGAATCTGCTGCAGTGGAAGAACATTGTTCATGTGCTGTCTGTCTGGCTTCAGCAGCTCCAAAGACATGTTGCTGCACCTCTTTTTGCTTCTATCTCACTTCATAGGTAAACTTTTGTCTCTTTCTCAGAACGCAACATTTCTTTCTCTGCTCTGAACTCTGTGCTTGAAATGAATCATTGGTCTGGAGGATTGTAGATTTTCACTTCTGTCCTACTTTTCCTCATTTCCACTGTCTTCTCCTCTCAGCCTCATGGACAATGTTAATCTGATGGCTTCATTTTATTTACTTTTTCCAGGACTAACAGCTGGAGACTCAATCACTCCTCAACGAGATAAAGTCACTGAAACCGAAGGACAACCTGTCACACTCACATGTGACTATCAGACAAGTGATAGTGATGTTTGGCTTCACTGGTACAGACATCATTCTGACCTTCAGGCTCCTCAGTTTATACTCTACAAAGGGGCAAAATCAAAGAGTGGTGATGATTATATTCCTAATAATCGATATAAATCAGAAACATCTCCTACAACAACTACAACTGGGCAGGGGTAGCTCAGTAGGTAGAGTGTCTGCCCCATGATCGGAAGGTCGGGGGTTCGACCCCACTGAACGGCTACCCTGAGGTACCCGTGACCAAGGTACCGTCCCTACACACTGCTCCCCGGGCGCTGAACTGGTGGCTGCCCACTGCTTCACTGGGTGAATGGGTTAAATGCAGAGGAGTAATTTCCCTTCGGGGACTAACACAACACACTTTACTCTGACCATAACAGCCCTAACCCTGGCAGACACAGCTCTCTACTACTGTGCTCTACAAACACAGTGATACAAAGTGTAGAAGAGGCTGTACAAAAACCTGAACACAGATATCTGACTACTCTTCAAAGAGGAGGGAAGTGGTATTCAAAGCACAGCTTCATATCAGATGGATTCTGCTAATTCCTGTTTTATCAGAGTCACTGTGGTTACAGCTGCTAATGAAACACTGTGGGAGGATTCACATGAGCAGCAAATCCACATCAACCACAAACCAACTGTAGGAACGTTCAGACACAATAAAAACTGTCAAACATCAAAAGCTGCTCATTTACACTATTTTATATTTAGTGGATGAGGACATGCAAAAATGCAGCAGAAGCCAAATAAACAGAGTAACAGAGGTTTATCTCTTTAAGGTAAAATCTCTCACATGAAGCTAAAAGTCCAACCAGGAAGACCATCTCATGCTTATTCCATTTATTCTCCTTGAATTCATCACATCAGATGATGATGCTCTCCTTCATCATTGTCCTGCTCTGGTACTTTGTGCCTGGCCTTCTTGAGGTCTCTGAGCAGGATCCTGGACGCTGCATCATCTGGTAACTCTGTTGTGCTTCTGAGGACTTTATGTGTCAGAGTGACAGAATGGTGGTTTCTGTTTTACTGGACTTGTGTGCTAACCACAGTATCGGTGGATGTCTGACTCTGTAATTGCATCATCAGGTCTGCAGCAGTATGTTCTGGACACTCTGGTGAAGAGAGGAGCTGAGCTGTCATCTGATCACCATCTGGGGGTGAGTTGAGTCAGGTGGTGGGGGAGAATACTGGACAGGCCTGGCGTATCAAAGTGGTTCAGGTGATCTTCAACTCCCACCTCCAGCAGAGCTTTGGCAGCAGTCTGAGTGAGGCTGGGGACTCAGTGCTGATGGGGCTGTGCAGAGCTTTGGCTGCAAGCTGGTTGGTGCTTGTAGTGTTGGTGACCTCTCAGATTGTTGTCTTCATTCTGGTGGAAATTCAGCTCTTAATTTATGACTTATGAGTTTGTGCTTGTAGCTTCTGTTACCTCACCATGTTCTCTTGTGTCTGCTCATAGCTCTGTGGACTTGAGTTACCTGAAACCTGAAGGATTCTCTCATTGTCTGCTGTTTGGAAAGGACTTACTTGTAACAGAGCTGGAAAACTCACCTGGAAAACTCACCTGCCCATCCACTCTCCACCCACTCAGCCTTCTGAAACCTTCACTTACCTCCCTGACACAGAAACTCTAAAAGTGAAACACAAGAAAGGACTCTAATAAATACTATATAAGCAATTCTGACTGCACTGATACTCAGCAGTCGTTGTCTTGGGCAGTTCTCTGGTGTCTCCCTGTCACAGTCTGGGGGAGGCAGACTGTAAGAATACGGAATAAGTACAAAGAAAGGGCAAGGCACTGAAGTAAACTAACATCAAGCTAAACTGGGAGAACTAAATATACACAAGAAAAATCTAGACATGAAACTTGGAAACATGACATGAAAACCTGGGCATGAACAACAGACGACCTGACCAGGAATGAACAGAAACACACAGACTAAATACACACAAAAAAACTGACCAAAACCAGAGCAAAAGTCCCACAAAAAGGGTGCACAAAGCCTATGAAAGGCACTAAAGCTCAGGAGATAGTTCTTAAAACTTTCAGGGAGCTTACCTGGAGGTCGACAGCATAACAGGCCGACCATGTGGAAGGTGGCAGTGGCAAAGCAGGCTTGGCTGACCACACTTGGATAGCTTGGCTGACGGCCGGTGGCGACGTGGGCGTGTGTGAAGACCATCGGGCGGCTTGGCGGGCGGTCGACGGTAGTATGGATGTGGACGTGACCCCTCAGGTGGTTTGGTGGGTCTCCGTGGACAGGCTGTTTTGACAGGCCCCAGAAACAGCCATGCTGAACCTGGACGTGGCTTGGCAGCGGATGTAGGGAGTGGTGCACTTGGCTTAGCCGGTGAGGCAGGACCAGGCGTGGCGACGACCTCTGGCTGAGTCGAGGCAGGACCAGGCGTGGCAGGACCAGATAGTGGTAGCGCTGCAGGCGAATGGCGTGGAAGCCGCAGGTGGTGGACCAGGTGATGGCGCTGCAGGCGACGGCGTGGAAGCCGCAGGTGGTGGCGCTGCAGCAGATGTGGCAGGATGCTGGACAGGCTCGGCTGAACCTCCAGCTGGCGCGGCGTCGTCCTCTGGCTGAGGCGTGGCAGGGCCAACAGGTGCGGCGTCGTCCTCTGGCTGAGGCGTGGCAGGGCCAGCAGGTGCGGCGTCGTCCTCTGGCTGAGGCGTGGCAGGGCCAGCAGGTGCGGCGTCGTCCTCTGGCTGAGGCGTGGCAGGTGGCGGCATGGCAACCACAGATGGCAGGGCGGTCTCTCCAGAGCACTCAGCAGGAACTGATGGCGGAGTGGGAGCCGCGGAGTGCTGGAGTGGTTCGCCTGAACCCCCAGCAGACACTGGAAGAGGCTGCAGAAACTGCCCAGTGCCCCCCATGGAAGCAGCAACAGGCTCTACGGGAGGTCCTCCAACTCAGCCCCTGGATCCAACTTGGCCTGGGTCTCAGTCCCACAGGGGACTAGCTGATCCTCACGGCTAGCATCTCCAGTGAAAACAGTCTTAACGCCTGACTTCTTAGAAGCATGGGTCGTAGAATGATCGATACACAAGGATGCTAGGCAAGTGTGCAGGGGGATAAGATGTTCTGTGGAAGACTTGGCTGGTAATTTGTCAGTCTTAGTCATTTTATAAACATGCCCATGAACCTTTAAGGTAGTGTTTGTTTCAATATTCTCCTTAGAATAAACACGTGGATTCAGAATATAGTCACCCACCTCACGGCTGTAAGCCGTGGTGATGCCGTGGACGCCACCTCCTCCTGAAAGCTACGATTGTGGAGGATGGTGCCGCCATGTCTGAGGTGAATGTGGTGCTAGAAGCAGCCACTGGTTGTGTCAAGGAAAATGCAGCACTTGTCTGCTGCTGCGATGACATGGACATGGAGACAGGCGGGAGACTCAACACGCCAACTCCTATAGCTGGCATAGGGAGAGCTGCGTCACAGAGGCGCTGGAGTAATTCAGTCTGCATGCTGGGGGGCTGCTGCTTTGGCAACACGGTGCAGACGAAGCCTTTCAAATCCTCCGACAATCCCTCCATGTAAGCCAGGTATGCAGAAAGATTCCGGTCCAGCTGAACTCCAACCGACTCCTTCTCACTCTCCTGTCTGCACGCAGAATAGATTTTCCACTGTCCATGGAGAATAGTCACACGAGTGCTGAACTCCCAAAAATCCTCACAGATGTCCGCTGGGTCCATTCTGATCAGGTCGTTCTGTCACAGTCTGGGGGAGGCAGACTGTATAAATTGAAAAAAGGACCCAAAACGCAGACTCCAAGGAACAGGGAACAGAACTTGAACGTTAACAAAAAGCGAGCCGTTTAATGAGGCTGGTAAAAAAGGTACAAAGAAAGGGCAAGGCAAACTGAAGCAAACTTACATCAACCTAAACTGGGAGAACTAAATATACAACAAGAAAAACCTAGACATGAAACTTGGAAACATGACATGAAAACCTTGGCATGAACAACAGACAACCTGACCAAGAATGAACAGAAACACACAGACTAAATACACACAAGGGTGATTAGGGGAAGTGGAAACACATGGGGAAACAGCTGACACTAATCTGACATAACGAGACAAAGGAAGCAAAGTTGACTACGCTGACATAGGACACAGACCTTCAAAATAAAACAGGAAACATGTGAAGCAGACATGACAATACAAACTTGATAACTTAGGACACGCAACATGAAACAGATAAAGGGCAAAAGGAGACTAAAACACAGGGGTAGAAGACACAGGGGAATCTCAATAAACAAATGAGCTTAGATAACCTAATGAACTAAAAAATAAACCATAAACATCAAAATAAACTAAAACTCAAAACGCTGGGTCAACAGACCCAGGAACATGACACTCCCTGCTCTGTCCCTTTGCAGGAAACCTACTTACCTGCCACCCCCACCCCCGGCCTTTGTACCTTCTCAAAATAAAAGCATGTAAAGTTTTAGCCTCATGTGGGCTGCTTTAGAGTCGATGCATTCCTGTAATCATGACACTGAGAGGTTGTTCCAGTGATTTAAGTCATGTATTAATAGTAGTGGAGAGAAATTAATATGAATATTTCCTGTGTGAAGATGATGGTGTGATATCAGGGCTGCCACATGAAGGGGCAAAGTGAACAAGTTTATGAATACCTCAGAAGAAGAAAAAACGATTTAATGAGTATAAATGATCTTCTGATATTAACAATATCCTGGAACACCAACATGCACGCTCAGTCATCCAGGTAAGCAAATCCCAAAAAGTTGATTCTGTTCATCTGGATGTTTTCAGTGGGAGAAACGTTTCATCATCATCATCAGGTGACGTCTTCAGTCTCAGCTGACCTTTGCACAATGACTGAAACCAGCACCACTGAATGAACAATGGGCTGTGAGGTCAGTTTATGATCATTAATATGCAAATTGTCACAAGGACAATTCTCTGTTAATCATACTAAGCTGCTGTGGAAGCACAAAACTATTTGATTGACTGACATAAAGTTACAAAAACTAATGGTACTAAGATGTAACTGGCCCCGGCCATTGAAATTCAACCAACCAATTACATTATTCCACTTTCAAATTCAGTCATAGACTATGAACATATAGACATAATCTTCAATGTTTCCAACTCCACATCATGTCAATAATAATTATTATTCTTTGCAGAAGTAATTGTAGTATTATTGTAGTACCAGTATTTGTAACTGTATTAGTAGTTTTTTCTAGGAGTTGAGGGAGTTCTTCCTTCCCAATGTTGCCAAGTGTTTGCTCACAGGGAATCAGCTGTTGCTGTGGAGTCTGTATGACATAAAACACCTCGGGGTGCTTTTTGATTTAGTGCTTTATAAATAAAACTGAGTTAAACTAAATATTCAGACTGAAGGAGCAGGGAATTGCACCATCAACCTTCCAGTTAGTAGGCTAACTACCTAATACAGACATTTCAGCCTGACTTACAGGCATGGGGTTAGTGTCTGTGTAGATGTGAGATCAGGTTAATGTGAGGCTGTCAGTACTTTGTACAGTACTGTGTGAAAGTCTTGAGCCTCCCCTCACTGATTTATATTTACAGCATGAATCATCTGTGGACTGAAGCAGCACAGAGCTGAAAGATGAGCTCCACCTGAAAGTGAAAATGCTGCTACTAGTGTGTAAAGAGGAGGAAGTGAGAGAAGTTCAAACCCAGATCAGAGAGGAGGAGGAGAGATTCAGGGAGGAGCTGAGCTGTTACTGAACTAGAAGAGAGAGAAACCTCCACATTCAACAGAGTTCAGCACACAAACCATAAACTTTACCTTCATTCAACATGTTGTCTTTGGACTATTATGCACTTTCTTTACTGATTCTCACCATTCTAACAGGTACGTTACAATCTGTGTGTTTAAAGAAATACATTTGAATTGTGAGGATTAATAAAAGTATCAAATATGTTTCTGTTCCTTTAGGTGTCAGCTGTGAAGATCTCACTCCAACCAACAAAGAAGTGTTCAGTGTAGAAGGCAGCACTGCTACTCTGTCCTATAGATACTCCAAAAAGGCAGCTGGAAAGGATCGCTTCTTCTGGTATCGACAATATCCTGGAAAACCACCAGAGTTCCTGATCTCTCATTTACCATCCGGAGAAGTAATGAAAGAAGAAATGTCTGGACTGTCTGTTAATGTGATTGAAGATAAAACACTGATGACTCTTCAGATCTCCTCTGCTGCAGTGACAGACTCTGCTGTGTACTACTGTGCTCTGCAGCCCACAGTGACAGGAAACACCAGAACTCTGTACAAAAACCTTTGGAGCAAAGACAACAGAATACTCCACAACATCCACTAGAGGGAGCCACACACTGTTAAACCACTGTAGCTATAATTCACTTCTTAAAGGAGAGGTTGTTCATATAAATGAATCATCCACCATCATTGTCCTCGCTCTTCACTGCAGTTTCTAAAAAACTTCCTCAAAACGATCTGATGTGCAGATCACAGCCTGATGTTAGCAGACCTGTTAGTGACACTTTAAATATCAAAGCAGGACGTTTAATCTTCATCCATCATTTTTTGCTTCCCAGATATTTTATTTCCACAGATGTTTCATGAATATAAGAAGATCGGCTTGTTAGAGCCCAAATGTGGTGAAATTCTCATGTTTCAACAGTAAACAAAGGTAAAAAAAAATACACAATGCAGTGGTATGGTTTCTTCCTTATATACGTTCAACCCATAGCAGAGATGATCACTGTCACCTTGGTCTGTCCTGCGTCTGAGCAGTTTTTGGTTCATTTAGAAAACAAGATTTGTGAAATGATTATTTCCTGATGATCGTTTGTAAATCTGAAACAGTTTCTCTAAAAACAAACAGAAACCAAGCTGCTTTCCTTTGATGTGTTTTGACTTGTTTTCAAGATTTGAAATCAGACATAAACAAATAAATCATACATCTGTAGGTGAATATGAATATTCTAAGATGGTGATTTCTGGATGTGTTCCTGAGCTCATGCTCTGATTTTAATGCTGTCTGAAGATCACAGACGTTCAAATAATTATTTCCAGATTCTCTGAATCATTTGATGATATCATCTTCTGTAGATGATGAGATATTCACAGTGAGGAACATTAATCACTTTGTAGATGCTCTTTTCTGCTGATTGGTGAACCTCAGAGAAACTCTAAGATTCTTTTTATACTCGATCATGTGACTGACCAGCTGACAGTTAGCCTCATTAGCTGCTGCATGTTCCTGTCAGCTGTTTGTTTTTAGCACCACTTACTTTGTTGAGCTGTCCTGTTGGGATGTTGTGTTTCCATCAAATTCACAATGAGCTCATATTTTTCTTAAAATGGTTCATTTTCTTATTTTAAACTTTGATATGTTTTCTATCTTCTGTTGTGACTAAAACATAATCATTGTATTCTCCTTTATTCACACTCATTATTTGAATGGAGCTCAAACAGATGCAGTTCACAGATGTAACAGAGCACAGTGTTCGCTGGGTGACAGACTGCTAACCTGTCACAGAGCAACTTCTCCATCCAACCTGTGACTGATGTTCTGCTTCTTCACTTTCAGATCGTCTCTTGGTTGAGAAAAAATAAAACAGTTTATTCGCCGTTTATTCAAATGCTGGGGCAAACACCACTCCAACTCTGCTGCTGGCCCTTTGCAAATTACAGTAAACACTGGACATGATTATATAGTGAAAGCCGACAATAAATATATAAAAAAACACATTAAATAAAAATAAGCATGTCTTTAAAAAGTTCCTCAGTCTCAGGAATGTCTATGACACAAAACTAACATAGCCGGATTACCAGCGAACTGTTGCTGAAAAGCTAATGCTTCATCTTGCATTACTTTGCCCGAATGAGTACTCTGCTAACTAGCGGAAATGTAACCCGAAATCGCGGCAGATATTACAGAATGAAACATGCACACAAACTCCTCGTACTCTCATCAGACAGTACATGAACATCTCAATAAACACAATATATACTTAGCAAATCGCCATTTGACACAGTGGAACACTTATTTTTAAACAAAACCATTGCAGTACACCACGGACAGTGCTTACCTTTGCAAATCACAGTAAACACTGAACCAAGATGGCGCCCGCGCGAACGAGAAATCTGAACTACGGTGTCCTGCAGAGGACAAATGGTCAAAATTGCTAAAATCTACAATGTATATGCAGCTCAACAGTGACACCTTGTGACTTATTCCAGTCACTGCCTTACATCCGCCCCTCCTTTACGTGATGGCATCCCAGTCATCAAACAAAATAAAACAGAACAGTCTCACTATGTATAAAAGAATAACGGTGTGAGAAGATGTGCAGCGAAAATGTCTGTGTGTGTATCCTATTAGTATGGGGTATACTGGCTGTGTCATCCTACGTGTTTCCTGCAGCCCTCCTTGCTTTTGCCCTCTGCCACAGCTTCCATCCCCTTTCTATCCTCTTCTGATCCTCCCCTGGTTCAATAACTCTTGACCCATAAGTCAGTCTGTTTGGGGGATGCCGACTCCTCGGCAAGTTCCTACTTGGTTCACTTGGTCTGGGAGGTGAGTGGGTGACCCTGGCAGTTTCATTCCCCCTCCATTCTTCACTCTCTTGTCCTGCCCCTGTGTCCCTTTCCTCTGGTCCTGTGGTGGCGAGTGCTCCATCTGCTGTTTCGGGTGAAACTCCCTCCACACCTCCTTCCAGACTATCAGCCTCCCCGTCCTCGATCGTGTCAGACTCTTCCTCCTGTCTGATCACTTCACCAGCCTGCTCTCCACTGTCCTCTATGTCCTCAATCTCCCAACTCTCCTCCATGTCGAGCTCCATTTCCTCCCTTGTCTCCTCTCCCACCTGCTCCACGGGAAGAAACATACACTGTGTGAGTAAGTTGCGGTGGACCACTCTCTCCATATCACCATTTTCCGATCGCACCACATACACCGGCATGTCTGGCTGTTTCTTCACCACAATGTATGGACGTGACTCCCACTTGTCTCCTAGTTTGCTTCGCCCGTCCACATGACACACTTTAACCAGGACTCTGTCACCCGGGCTGAAACTTTGACTCTTTGCTTGCCGGTCATAGTATCTTTTCTGGTGACCCTTAGCCTGGCGGGAGGCCTGATTAGCCTGTGCATAAGCCTGCGACAGGCAGTCATGCAGGGTCTGGACATACTCGCTATATCCACCCGACCCATTAGTGGTTGACAGCCCAAAGACCAAGTCGACCGGGAGCCGGGGATGCCTGCCAAACATCAAGTAGTATGGTGTTACCCTGTCGAATCATGGCGGGTGCAGTTATAGGCGTGTGTCATTGCATCCACATATTCGTGCCACCGGGGCTTCAGGTGAGGTTCTAGCGTCCCCAGCATGTTCATGAGGGTGCGGTTAAACCGTTCAGTTGTCCCGTTGCCCTGTGGGTGGTAGGGCGTGGTGTGGGTCTTAGTGATGCCGGTGCATTTACAAAGCTCCTTCACCACAGCACTTTCAAAATTGCGCCCTTGGTCTGCATGCAATTTTGCTGGGAAGCCAAACCGACAGAAAAAGTTTCTATACAGCACCTTAGCCACTGTGCTGGCTCTTTGGTCTTTAGTGGGGTATGCTTGCGCATAGCTTGAGAAATGGTCCGTGACAACGAGGACATTTTCGATACCACCTTTTGATTTCTCCAGAGTCAAAAAATCCACACAAACTAGCTCCAAGGGGGCACTGCTGTGGATACTGACCAGGGGGGCCCTGACCCCTGCGGTTGGAGTTTTTCTAAGGCAGCACCTCTCACATTGCTCGCACCAAGCCTTGATTTCCTGAAACATCCGTGGCCAATAAAATCTCTCCCTTATCATGTGCAATGTCCTCTCAAAACCAAGGTGGCCTGAGTCATCGCGGAGAGCAGTCTTCACTGATATACGCAAATCCTCTGGTAGCACCAATTGCTCAACTACTCCTCTTTGGCTGTCTTGGATGCAGCGGTACAGGATGCCATCCCTTACCACTAACCTTCTCCACTCCTTTAAGAGAAGGCGCATGTGCCATTCACCACTAATTCGCTCACTGCGGCTTGGTTTCTGGTTCATACTCTTATAGTGCAAGACAGGGCCAATAAAAAGGTCTTTCTTCTGCCCTGCACGGATCTCCTGTTTGGTCATGGTGGGCAGGGATTCCATCCCCACATCCCTGTAAGGCTCAGTGGATGTAGGAGGGCCAAGTTCAACTTCCTCCCCTGCAGACGTGCCATGGCCAGTGAGGCTTTGAGTATCCTGGGTAGCCTGTCTCACACCATGCCCCTGTTCGTCGACACCCACCCACTGAGGGCATGTCTGTAGGATGTGCATGACCTCCTGGTTAGACATGCGAGAGAGGGCATCAGTGTTTGTGTTGCTCTGTCCCCTCCGATACTGGACATCGAAATCGAAAGCAGCCAGCCTGGACACCCACCGCTGGCCTGTAGCATCCAGCTTTGCTGAGGACATAACATACTTGAGAGGGTTATTGTCTGTCTGGACAGAGAACCTACGCCCATAGAGGTGGTCGTAGAATTTGTCTGTAACCGCCCATTTGAGAGCAAGGAACTCGAGTTTGTGTGCAGGATACCTTGTCTCTGCTGGGCTCAAACCTCTGCTGGCGAAGGCTATGACCCTCTCAGCTCCCCCTTGGACCTGAGCTAGAACGGCGCCCAGACCTTCCCCTGAGGCGTCCGTTTGCAGAACGAAAGGCAAGCTATAATCAGGATATCCCAGCACTGGAGCGCTTGTCAGCCTTTCTTTTAGGGTCTGAAATGCCTTCTCGCATTCATCTGTCCACACAAAAGGTGGGTCGGTGGCCAGGCATTTCTTTCCCCCTCTCTTTTTCTTTCTGGGGTCACCAGCAGTTAGGCGGTACAGGGGAGCAGCTAGGGCAGAGTACCCACTTACATACCGCCTATAGTATCCAGCAAATCCCAGGAATTGCAACACTTCTTTGCGGTTTGTGGGCCTCACCCAGTTTTTCACCTTGCTGATGTTGTGGGATTTCTCTTTAGTGTATTGTCCTTTAATGTATTGTCTTGCTTTCATGTTACTTAGTTTAGTAAGGGTTGTGGGATCTCTCTTTAATGTATTGTCTTGATGAAATGCTTTCATGTTACTTAGTTTAGTATGTCTGGTTCACACCTCATTCACGCTGGGAGACAGACGGTGAGAAACTGGTGAATGTCTCCCAGGAGACGGAAGCTCACACAGGAAGACTTGACCCCAGAGTGGGGGAGATTCACACAGGTGACGGAGAGTCTGTCTGCTTAGAGCCAAGGTGTGAACTGCAACTGTAAAAGCCTTTTGTTCTGTGACTGTGTATAAAAAGGACCTGAACTGTTCATTGTTAGAGACTACTTTCAGTGCCCCCTGACTGACGTCTCTCCTCATGCATGGGAAATAAAGTGTTGGGTTTTTAACCGCTCATCGTGTCTGCAGGCTTTGTTAAGAAATTTCCACAACACTGATCTTCTCTGGGTCTGTCCGGATCCCCTCAGCAGACACCAAGTGACCCAAATACTGAACCTCCTTTCTCACTAGCTGGCATTTAGAAGGCTTTAACTTCAAGCCATGCTCCCGAAGCCGATCGAACACCAGCTGCAGTCTTTCCAGATGCTCATCAAAGGTTTTGGAGAATATGATGAGGTCATAAAGATAGATTAGGAGGTGGGTGAAGTTCAGATCGCCAAAGCAGCAGGTCATGAGTCTCTGAAAGGTGGAGGGAGCATTCTGCACTCCAAAGGGCATACGATTTGCTTCAAACAGCCCCATAGGGGTGCTGAATGCCGTCTTGTGTTTGTCATGCTCCGCCACCTCTACCTGCCAATAACCAGAAGTGAGGTCAAGGGTGGAGAAGTATCTTGCCTGCCCTAGAGCCTCCAGGGCTTCCTCTATTCTGGGGAGAGGAAAAGCATCTCTCGTGCTACAGGAGTTCAGTTTCCTGTAGTCAATACACAGCCTTAGTGATCCATCTTTCTTGGTTATGTCAGGTGGGAGTAACGTGTTATGCTGCTATTATTTGCTGCTATTTTTTATGATCATTATTACTATTCCATTAATTATTAAGATTGATAGTGCATTTAGATGTTTAAAAATATTGGCACCCAATTAAGCTTTTATTACAGGTCCAGCAAGAACCACTTTAAACTGTTGAGTTGAATCTATAATTCTAAATGCTTTTCAATGCTCCTATAATCTTAAATGTTTCTGTGCGGACTGCAGGGACAGGAAATATACTCTGTGTAAAGACAGGAAGTTACATGTTTTTGAAGTTGCATGCTTCTGCAGAAGTGAAACCGAAAGCAGAGTCTCAGTGCAAGTAATTCTGAGGAGCAGTTTCGATGATGCTATTATCTTTTATGCATTTATCTTTGATTAAGCTTTGATTAAGCTTTAAGTAGTTGTATTAGATTGAAACATTTGTTTTATATATTTTACATGTAAGTCAAGATTATTACACACATACACACACATAGTTTCAGTTGTGTACGTGCTGGCCTTCTGTCTGGTGGAAAGGTTACAAGGTTTAGCTGAGGAAGGGAAGGGTGAAATAAAGGGCAGCAGAAACTGACACCCACATACACACACACATTTGTAGACTCATTTATATAGGTAAGAGTTTAATTATGTTTTGCTTGCAACTGCAAAGTTGTGCCTGCATGAGTGACAGTTTGTGCAGAACGTGGGCCTGATGTTCCAGAAGATAAGCCTGGGCAGGATGGTGACAGGAAGCACCTGGGTTCGAGCCGAAGACAATGTTCTTTTTTAAACTGTGTTCAAAGTTAACTGAACGTTTGTGGTTTTGGATTGACGTATGCTGTATTGAGTCTGCCTGGCAACAGGCAGACTGCCAACCCTATAAAGTCTTTGTTCTGACTATTGTAAGTTAGTTCAACCCTGAATCTGCACAGTGTTGGACTCCGCATGTGTATCCATTAAAATGTCGTCTAATTGCACCCGGAGAATCAGTGGTCATTATTTTGGATTCCTCCTCAATATCTGAACCTTAACAGTTACGATCACGACAGGTGAAGCATATGGACTTTTGCTGGGCCTGATAACTCCTGCAGCCTCCATTTCTGTCAGCAGCCTTCTCACATCCTGCCACTGTGATGGGGGGATCTTACGGTAAGGCAGTTGAAATGGCTTAGAGTCGACCAGAGGAATTTTGTGTTGCACGGTCTTTGTATGGCCATAATCCATGGGATGCTGTGAGAACACACCCACGTTGCTTTCCACAAGCTCTTTAAGAAGGGAACGCTGGTGCTCGTTCTCGACGTCTGCTCCACTTAAATCCACTTCCTGGCTTGCCACCACGTGGTCCATACCCAGGCATGCTTCTCTGCCTCCGTTGGCATGATGACTGCCCTGCATCTTGTCTGAAAAGTCCACAATACTTTCCACCAGAGACGCCTTGGCCAGATGCGTGTGAGGCTTGATAGTGATGGCATGCTGGGAAAGGTTCATCACTCTTACCGGGGCACATCCTTTCTTTACATCAGCAAGAACTCTGGCGACCAGGATGTCTTGGCTGAGCTGCAGGGAGGGGTGGCCTTCAATAAGGGCTGTATAAGTCTTTCTTTGTGGTCCAGCTTTTATTTTGCACATTAAATCCATCTCTTTCCCTGCTTGAATGTGTAGCTTACGGCCAGTGTAAACAACGGGGCCCACTGTGTCATCCATATCACACTGTTCAGTGCTCCCAATCTCTAGCAGGGAGGTGTACCACTCCGGGTGAGTCTCCTTGACCTGGAGAAGGAACTGCTGGCCGTAGGTTGCCTGGAGGTGGCTTCTGGAGGCACGGAGGACATTAGTTCCCACAAGCAGAGGAACGGAGGACCGGTACTCTGTGTTAGTGACAACAAAAACAGGCACACCCTTAAATTCTCTCCCCAACAATTTTAGGTTGATGCGTAGCACACCATGGTAGGTGACACTCTGGCCACCTGCACCTTCTATGGGTATCTTAGAGGGCTGTAGCTTTTGTTTATGGAGGGTGGGGTGGCTGCGCCAGCACTGATGCGTAATACTGGTTATCTGGGAGCCAGAGTCGATGAGTGCCCTGCACTTCATTCCATTGACTTCCACCTCCCCCTCATTCCTGGGACCAACTAGGGGAGTGCTCTCTCCTCCGTCACCTTTGTTCACCTGCAGTGTGGGGACTTGCTGCTCGCCCATGGTTGCCCCGGTGACCATGGGCTTTATCTGTTTAAAGGCTGAGCTGAGTAAGGGTTTCCCTCCATGGGGGTCACAGGCTGAGGATCATGTGCCCATGTCTGATCAGGTCCTGGGAGCACTGCTCTGCAAACCCGGGCTATATGTCCTTGCTTCCCACACCGGTAGCATGTGACCACTGGGGTTGGGGTTGTAGCCCCAGGAGGTGGTCGGACTCTCAGTGGAGTGGCAGAGGATGGAGCATTAATTCTCGATTCAAGGTGGGTCAACTTGGCCATCTGCTCCTCCTGGCTCAATGCTAGTTTCTTGACCATCTCTGCTAGCTCTAACCACTCTGAGGAATGTTTAGCCTTTTCTGCCTTCACATTCACACTACACTCTGATGCCACTTGTACCTGGGCATAAGTTTTCTTTGACTTGTTTTGAGGCTGGAATCTTTTAGTTTCTTTCGTTAAATTTCGGAGCTCAGCCTGCAGCTGACGGAAACTCAAAAGCCGGGACTTCATTGGCGAGATCCTCGCATATACATCCTCATCATTAATCCCCCGTATGAACTGCCGGGTAAGTTTACTGTCACGGTCAGGGAAAGGCTTGCCTCCTCTTTGGTTTTCTTCCACGGCTCGCAGTGTTGCCTCCAGTGCTATAGCATATGAACAGGCAGACTCCCCAGACCTCTGAACACGCTCATAGAAGTCAGCCAGCAGATCTGAGGAGCTCTGTGTGTCACCGTACTCTGCTCTCAGTTCTTCGAATGTCCTTTCGGGTGTTTGGTCATGGAGAGGTAGATTCAGGACCAGCTTTCGGGCTTCACCAGTTAGGTGACGCACCACCGTGGAAAAGCGGAGGTGAATGGGGAGCTCTATTGCCTCAAGAAGATACTGCATGTCACGAATCCAGTCCTCTACAAGCACCTTGCTGTCAGCACTACCAGTGAAAGCTTGGACATTTTTCACTTGATGAGTCTGTATAAAACCACTGTAGGCACCAAGTGGGGGGTTAGCATTGGCTGCAGCCCCGCCAGGAGCACTTAGAGAGGTATGCACCTGCTGGGGGGGTATACCCGGGTATGCACTAACATGGGGATCTAAGGCAGAGGTTGGTACGTGCATTGAGGCATGGGTGCCAGATGGGGCTGTAAAACCTCCATGGGTCATATTAAAGATGGGGGGCATGACCGTGTTGGAGCTTATAGCAGATGAATGGAGGGGAGCTTGAGGGTCATGGACAGCCGCTAGTGGCATGTGGGGCAAATGGGGGGTCAGCCCATGCTTTGAACTTTCAAGGGTCTGCTCGGCTGCAGAGGGATTATTCATTATGCCCACTCCTCGCAGTGTTAGGGGGCTTGGCATGGTGGCTTGGGGGGCAGGTGTGGAATACAGATAGCTGGTGTATGCTTGGGAGCTAGATGGAACAGTCATCATTGGGTAAGGAGTGTTAAGTGATTGGTTCAGGGTGGGCTGCTGGGTACTTTGCCCCGCTGGGTAGTTGGGATATGAGGCAACATGGGATGCTGGTGTAGCAGTGGGCCCATGGACACTGGCCTGAGGGGAAAGAGCAGGGGGCATAGTTATCTGGACACCTGGCTGAAACACTGGAGGGGCTGTAGTTAGAGGGCTGTGGTTGGACTGGCTTGTCTGATTGGTTGGCACTGAACTTGGGCGAATTTCAGATAGCTGTGAGGGCACCTGCATTTGGCCTCCATAGGCTGGCGTTGGTGGTGCATGAGCCGGAGCCACACCAAGATCAGTCTGGGGTGAAAGCATAGTTGGTGGTGGGGTCTGTTGTGTGCTCAGCCCAGAGTCGGTGAGGTCCCTGATTGGGCTGTGGTACTGTAACCGCTGGCCAGTGAAGCTGGGGAACTGGGTAACTAGCTTCGACTTCACTGATGACTGTTGGTCCACTGTACTGGCGCTAGCTGTTGCCCCTTCATTCAAAAGGTGAGGCTGTGCCCTCATTGGAGTGTCTGCATAGTCTCTCATCATTTTCACTGTCCTGTATCTCTAATTTAGCTGCACCAGAAAATGTGTGTGGGTTACTTCTAGTATGCTTAACTGTGAGTAAGTACAATCCATTTCTAGTAAAATAGAACACAACACAGATGTATGACAACTATCATCTCATAACGCAAAAAAGAATCACAAAAAACAGCATTAAACTCAGAGTGCAGTTAAACAGCTATCTTCAGCACAGAGGTTGTGAATGACACAAATCAGCAGCAATTGCTTCACCGTATTCAATGATTATCAATATAGACAGGGAACATCATTTAACATTCTCGCTACAATTCAAGTCTCTGAGTCTTTCTTTTTTTTTTTTTTCAATGACAGAAAACCCTCAAATGAAACCACCGCAAGATTTCACTTTCAAAGGATATGCCTGGGGAGGTGAAAGTCCCAGTAACACAGGCAGTTATAACTTAGTTCAGTACCCCATCAGATGGCAACACCTCTTGCTGCGGCAGCGTAGCTGGGGGGTGTCGGCATTGCTTTCTCTTCGGTCTCGAATTGCCACAAATCCGGGTCACGGCACCAAAGATGTAACCCAACCAGTGCAGGGGCCTCCCTTCACCCCGGACTCTGCGTTGTGTAATTTTGTGTTGGATTGGGGTGCACCGTAGAGAGACCAGTCGGACACAGGCGTTCAATTTGTGGCTCGGACCGTGCCGTTTATTCAAATGCTGGGGCAAACACCACTCCAACTCTGCTGCTGGCCCTTTGCAAATCACAGTAAACACTGAACGTGATTATATAGTGAAAGCATAGTGAAAGCCGACAACAAATATATAAAAAAACACATTAAATAAAAATAAGCATGTCTTTACAAAATTCCTCGGACTCAGGAATGTCTATGACACAAAACTAACATAGCCGGATTACCAGCGAACTGTTGCTGAAAAGCTAATGCTTCATCTTGCATTACTTTGCCCGAATGAGTACTCTGCTAACTAGCGGAAATGTAACCCGAAATCGCGGCAGATATTACAGAATGAAACATGCACACAAACTCCTCGTACTCTCATCAGACAGTACATGAACATCTCAATAAACACAATATATACTTAGCAAATCGCCATTTGACACAGTGGAACACTTATTTTTAAACAAAACCATTGCAGTACACCACGGACAGTGCTTACCTTTGCAAATCACAGTAAACACTGAACCAAGATGGCGCCGGCGCGAACGAGAAATCTGAACTACGGTGTCCTGCAGAGGACAAATGGTCAAAATTGCTAAAATCTACAATGTATATGCAGCTCAACAGTGACACCTTGTGACTTATTCCAGTCACTGCCTTACATCACCATGGCAACAAAGAAGGATATCATTATTTACGAGGAAGCATATGTGCAAAATACCCCGAGTTATATTCGTAGTATTCACTTCTTTTCCAGCCTCTTTTTACTATCGTTGTAGTTTTAGATGAATACATTTATCACTTGTTCCTGAAGGGACGGTTCCATTAGTCTGTGTTTATCCTCAGACCTGCTGTGCTTTGCTCTGCACTGTTGTATCTCTACTCATCCAGGACAAGTTTAAAAGACACACAATCAGAGGAAGCTCTACAATACAAAGGTAACATTAATGTGGGGCTAAAACTGTGTTTTTAAACTTTTACTCCACTGAGGTGTATTTCAGATGAAAAGTCTAAGGAGCTTGGAAAGAAAAGAAAAAGAAAAGAAGACGTTTCACCTCCAACAAAATTCTTCAGTTCTAGGGTCAAATGGTGGAGAGTCCCAGATTTAAACCCTGTGGTAGAGGGACAATGGACCCCCTGATGATCCTCTACCTGATCACACGAGCCAAGGTGTGAAGACGGTTGTAGGTCACAATCAGCCAGGGTTTCTGGTGAGCTCATTGTGAAACCTGGCCCCGCCCTATCATGTGATTTCATGAGGTCAGATGGCCCAGGATGTGAGATCTCAGAACTGGGTTATAGATGACAGACAGTTGGTGTGGTAAGCCCCGCCCTCTGTTCAAAGATGGTCGTTCACAGTGGACATAGATGTATTTCAGATGAGAATAAGCAGAGTGACAGAGTTTAAAATGCTCCCCGAACCGTGTGACAGACACACTGTGGTCAAGAGAGTACTCGAGTACAGCTGTGGACCTGAACAACACATGCAGGTACTGTGCTGAGGTGCTGGCTGGGATTGGTGTCGTATATGTTGTAGAGGCATGGCATGCACACAGGATCCAGGTGTGACTCATTCATCTTCTGTTGCTTTTACAAATATGTCGTGTGAACTGTGTCTGTGGGAGATTTCACTTTGAACTGTTTTCATTGTGACTGTCTGAAATATCAAAGAGGGCAGTTTCAGTTTGTAACATATCCTATGACTTTATTTGGAGTCTTTCCTTTGCTGCGTGCAGATTGCTTTTCAATTCTGAGTATTTCCATCTTTAATGTATTCAGTTCTCAGTTTGCTTGTTGTCAATTGTAACAGTCACAATGGTGTGGTGTCTCTTTAAGACAACCCAAGTCGAGGGTTAATGTTGTCATCGCTATGCATCACTGCCCTCTCTGTGATTGTGCGGACATGTGCTTGCGCGCTAGTGCATGAGGAGGGACGGATTTTATGTTTTACCTCTCCAGACACCTTTGTTTGCAACGTTATGGGTTGTACGAACACTCTGCGCTATGTTTGTTAAGCTGCAGCCGTTCAACCGGGCTTATATGGTGACGAAGAGAAGGTATATTAAAGAACACGCTGTGGAATTCCCAATGCCAGTGTGAGTGTGTATTCTTTTGACTATCCTGCTAAGTGTTTTGCCGCCTCCTCTCAACCACTAAACACAACCCGACGTTACACAGTGTACCAAAATGTATTTTGTGGGCCGTGTAATGGTGCTGCTAGGTTTCATATCCATATCACCAGAAGCCGTGTGTGACCTGAAAATTTTTGAATTCAAAAGTTATTACAGAGAAAACTGTAAGACAAATTTCACTTACATTCTCAGATCTCTGAACATGAAATGAGCTCAAATTCTCTTTTATGAAAACATAATTAACTCAGCTTTTGTCTCAAACTTGTGAACAATGTAAAAGTTCACCTGCTTTTGAACTCCTCACTGTTGCTTTTAAGAATACTAAGTATTCCCAACAAAGTGAGTCACAGGCCGCTTCAGCATCGAGGCTGAAAGCTGTCCATTGTTCAGAGGAGTTTTGTGATCAGTGAGATGGAGAGCCTTCCTAACATTACCCAGTGTTTGTCTGCTTTATACAAAGCCTGTTTGTGTCTTTGAGGTCTGGGATTAGATTTTCCAGTCATCTTGCTGGTATTGATGCAAACAGTCTATAATCTATGTTTAGAACTGATATTGGTCGATAACAGCTGCACTGACTCTTCTCTTTCCCAGCTTAGAGATCACTGATACTGCTGCCTGTCTCCAGGGCACAGGGCCTCCCCACCCTGAAGGACATGGTTAAAGCATTCTTTTAGTGCTGCTGTTGTCAATTTCCTGGAAAGGTTGTTCATTTCAGATGGATAACCATTTGCTCCTGCCATATTCCTGTTTTTTTTTTTCATTTAGATATAACATTATTAATTTCTTTCTCTGTTAGTTTGAAGTTTATTATATAACTCAGTTTTTTTCTGGGATGCTGTCAATGTCCTCCCTCTTCACCCACGACTGCAGACCTGCTGATGGTTCTAACACCATCATTAAGTTTGCAGATGACACCACGGTGATTGGCCTCATCAGCGACAACGATGAGACCGCCTACAGGGAGGAGGTGGATCGTCTGGCTGAGTGGTGCGACACAAACAACCTGCTGCTTAACACCGAGAAGACCAAGGAGCTCATCGTGGACTACAGGAGGAATGCTGACCCACATCCACCCATCCACATTAAGGGGACGGCTGTGGAGCGTGTGAGCAGCTTCAAGTTCCTGGGAGTCCACATCTCCGAGGATCTCACCTGGACAACCAACTGCTCCAAGCTGGTCAAGAAGGCTCACCAGCGCCTCTTCTTCTTGAGGACTCTGAGGAAGAACCACCTGTCCTCAGACATCCTGGTGAACTTCTACCACTGCACCATCGAGAGCATCCTGACCAACTGTATAACAGTCTGGTACGGGAACTGCTCTGCCTCGGACCGGAAGGCGTTGCAGAGGGTCGTGAAAACTGCCCAGCGCATCGCCGGAGCACCACTTCCTGCCATAAAGGACATCTACAGGAAGCGGTGTCTGAAAAGGGCTGGGAAAATCATCAGAGACCCCAGTCACCCATCACACAGACTCTTCACCCTCCTGCCCTCTGGGAGGCGCTACAGGAGCCTCCGGACTAAGACCACCAGGTACCGGAACAGCTTCTTCCCCACAGCTGTCAGACTCCTGAACTCTGCCTCCTGACATCTGACCCACGTTAAACTCATGGACTGAACATACACACACCCACAACCACTAGCACTTTATCACTATCACAATTATCCTAACTGCACTACTGTATAGTTCTGTGTGAATATCATTCTGTACATATGATAATTTTTCAATCCTACAACTGTTTATAACTTGCATAGTTCACATTTCTGTATAACTGTATATCTCAGATTTCTGTATAGTTTTTATTTCATATTTATATCCTGTTCATAGCCTGTACATAGCTTTTACTCACTACAGCCTGTACATACTTATAGTTATAGAATATTCATAACATACTTCACACCGTGTACATTATAACATACCATAATAGACCCATTTCTGTAATATACTTGCACATCTATATTATTGCTAATATATATTGTATTATATCTATATCACGGCTAAAGCACTTTCTGGATGGATGCAAACTGCATTTCGTTGCCCTGTACCTGTGACATGTGCAATGACAATAAAGTTGAATTCTATTCTATTCTATTCTATTCCTGCTCCTACAGTAAATCCTTATTTTCAGTCTGCTGTTTGTTTCATATCTAAGTGAATGGCTTTAATTTCTGTAATTAGCTTGTTCGATGTGGCCACTCCCCTTTTCTTCTAATTCTTGTCCACAGTCTCGTTACCTCCCGCATTGACTGTTGCATGTCTCCCCCAAAAATCCCTCCATCAGCTTCAACTGGTTCAAAACTCAGCTGCCTGTTTTATTACCAGAACCCGTCCTACAGCACATCACCCCTGTCCTTCAGGAACCTCACTGGCTCCCTGTGAAACTCTGAACAGTGTTCACACTTCTTCTCAAGACCCTTCATAGCCTTGCTCCTCCTCACCTTTCTCACCTGTTAGGCCCTACCTCTTCTGCCTGCTCACTTCAATCTTCTTCTTCTGTCCAGCTTGCTGTGCCTTCTTTCAGCACCATGGGAAGCAGAGCTTTCAGCTGCTCTGCCTCCAGGCTGTGGAAATCTCTGCCCCAGTTTAATCTGTTCAAGTCTGCATATTCACTGTGAACTTAATGTTTGTCTATTTTATCTTGTTTTTTATTTTTCTTCTATTGTTAAATAGTAGAAAAATGTTCTAGTCCCTAAGGACCCCAAAGCACTTTACACGTTCAGTCATCCACACACTGGTGATGGCAGCTACGTTGTAGCCACAGCCACCCTGGGGCGCACTGACAGAGGCGAGGCTGCCGGACACTGGCGCCACCGGGCCCTCTGACCACCACCAGTAAGCAACAGGTGAAGTGTCTTGCCCAAGAACACAACGACTGAGACTGTCGGAGCCGGGGCTCGAACCGGCAACCTTCCGATTACAAGGCGAACTCCCAACTCTTGATGTGATACAGTGAATATCATCGTCTCTCCTCCATGTCCATGTACACCAGTCTTTTCAGATATGGACTTTTTAAGTGGCGCCAGTGTCCGGCAGCCTCGCCTCTGTCAGTGCGCCCCAGGGCGGCTGTGGATCCAATGCAGCTGCCATCACCAGTGTGTGAATGTGTGTGTGAATGGGTGGATGACTGGATGGGGTCCTTAGGGACTAGTAAAGCGCTACACAAATACAGGCCATTTACCATTTTTACAAGATAAGATCAGTTCCTAAGAGGAAATCTGTCTCTCTTAGATCGCCCCTTCAACCATGATCTCCCACACCCCATAATTAGGAATCTTTTCACCCAGTTTCTTTAAAAGATCAGAAATACTAACTCAAATGAAACCCTCAACGAGTTCAGCTGATCTGAAGTCAAGTCAGGAGACTTTATGGTAAATGGCCTGTAATAATAAAGAACAGAGTTTGATTCCTCAGTGTGAAACTTTGTGATGTGAATATTGTGACTCTGAGGGAGCTTACATGGTTCTTATCTAATGGATGACTTCATCCACTGAAAATGGAAAGTATCAAGTCAGAATGTTTTTATGACTTATCATCATTTATGAAGAAAATTAAAGGAGGATTCATCAGATGTGAGTAATTAACATCCATCAGGTTAATCAGTAGTTTAAAGCCTCACTTTAGCCTCTACAAGATATTTATGCAGAAGTTCAACCAAACAGAAGACATCAGGTCCTGAGGTCACAGACTCAGACTATCACATTATCAGAGAGAAGCTCGAGTGTCTGTGACCTCTGCAGACCTGAACCTATGAAGAAAGACCTACTCTAAGAATATCAAAAGAAACCAGCTTCAAAATCAACAACCAGCCTCCTCTACATGGACCACTGACTTCATGATATTTTCTTTAGTTTGTAATATTTTGCCCTGTAAAACAATTAAAGACCACCTTAAATAACTTTGGTTATAAAAGAATCCCAAAGTGTGTTAACCACAGGAGGAGGAGTGACTGAGAGCAGAGAGGAGGAGCAGAGATTCAGGGAGGAGCTGAGCTGTTACTGAACTATAGAAGAGAGAAAAACCTCCACATTCAACAGAGTTCAACACAAAACAAACTTTATGTTCCTCAACATGCTGTCATTACATCACTGTGTGTTTCCTCTGATTCTTCTCACTCTCACAGGTATGCTCACCTACACAGGAAACTGTGTTCAATTCAAACAATTCATTAATGTCAATTATTTATGGAAAAACCTTCTCTCTTCCTTCAGGTGTCACATGTGAAGACCTCAGTCCAGTCAAAGATGAAGAGTCCAGTGTAGAGGGCAGCACAGTTACTCTGTCCTACAAATACACCACAGCTGCTAATTATTTCTTCTGGTATCGACAACATCCAGGAAAAGCACCAGAGTTCCTGATCTCACACTCACCTTCAGGAGCAGTAGGAGAAGAAAAAGTTCCTGGACTGAAGATTCAAGTCAAGGGAACAGAAATCAAGATGAACATCTCCTCTGCTGCAGTGTCTGACTCTGCTGTGTACTACTGTGCTGTGAGGCCCACAGTGACAGGAAACACCAAAACTCTGTACAAAAACCTTTGGAGCAAAGACAACAGAATACTCCACAACATCCACTAGAGGGAGCCACACACCTTTGTTAGGATACAGACTAACACATAACACACAGCTGTGATGAAGAGCTTCAGGTGAAGTTAATGTGATGTGAGCCTCCTCCTCCTCCTGACTGCAGAAACCTGTCTGACTCCAGCTGTGAACATCAGACCACTCACAGCTAACTCCCAGTGAACATCACTTCCAACATTTCTCCTCTGGAAAGATGGAAAAACTGGCTGTGATTTGGATCTTTGCAGCTCTCGTAGGTACGTATGTTTCTGACAGGAACACCTGAAATTCAAAGACATGTTTACAGCGTTACAGATCCAGTTTGGATTTTCTTTGAGCTCAAGTTTGGAGTGATGCTTAAACAGAAAATATTTCAATTGTGAAATCAGAGAAACGTCAGAGAAATCAGCAGTAAAATGTGTTTAAAAAAACACAGTAATACTCACAGATACTCAGCCTCATGGACAATGTTAGTCTGATGGCTTCATTTTCTCTACTTTTTCAGGACTAACAGCTGGAGACTCAATCACTCCTGAACGAACTGAAGTCACTGAAACAGAAGCAAAATCTGTCAAACTCACATGTAACTATCAGACAAGTGATAGTGATCCTTGGCTTTATTGGTACAGACATGATTCAGACCTTCAGGCTCCTCAGTTTATACTCTGGAAAGGAGCAAAAGACAGCAGTGGTTATGAATATATTCCTGATAAACGATATGAATCAGAAACATCTTCTACATCAACTGATCTGACCATAACAGCCCTAACCCTGGCAGACACAGCTCTCTACTACTGTGCTCTAGAAACACAGTGATACAAAGTGTAGAAGAGGCTGTACAAAAACCTGAACACAGATATCTGACTACTCTTCAAAGAGGAGGGAAGTGGTATTCAAAGCACAGCTTCATATCAGATGGATTCTGCTAATTCCTGTTTTATCAGAGTCACTGTGGTTACAGCTGCTAATGAAACACTGTGGGAGGATTCACATGAGCAGCAAATCCACATCAACCACAAACCAACTGTAGGAACGTTCAGACATGAAGAAATAAAGTAACTGATGCAACTGGAAAGCAACGCTTGCTGAATTTTAATGTACTGACAACTTATAACAACAAACATTATTTATAGATTTCATTAGTTAGAAGGTGCAAAAATGCACCTGAATCAAAATAAACAGAGTGACAGAGGTTTATCTCCCACATGCTGTGATGTAAGCATCGTCCTGTAGAAAAGACAAGTGTTGGATACCAAGAGTACACATTATTGCAATCTGATGACAGAAGCACGCTGGCAGTGCAACCTGATGGAACATGAACTTCAGACTATCAGAGAAGAACTAGAAAAATTCCCACACAAGCTGAACTCCAAGCTCCAAATCTCTGTAAAAATGCCAATATCAGATTTCCCTTTACATACAGAAGGAACCACGAACCTTTCACATGCTGCACCTTATCCTGAGCAGCCAACTATCTAACATGCTGTCAGGATCTTTGAATTTCATTCTGAGGAAGCGTAACAGGGACCTGAAATAAAGACCAAGAGGAGACACAGACTGTGGGAGGAGCTGAGGTGAAGTACAGAACAGAAAAACTCCACAGTACACAGAGTTCATCATACAGACCATACAAACCCTCTTTATTCAACATGCTGTCGTTCAGTTGTTCCACACATCCTCTGCTGATTATAATGATTCTAACAGGTACGCTAATATCTGTACATTTGAAAAACAACTGCTTTTCATTCCAGTGACTCATAAATATATTTCAATATTTATAATTTGTATAAAGCATATTTCTCTCATTTTAGGTGTTTGCTGCCAAGATCTCACTCCAATCAACAAAGAAGTGTTCAGTGTAGAACGCAGCACTGTTACTCTGTCCTACAAATACTCCAAGGAAGCAACTGGAAGTGATTATTTCTACTGGTATCGGCAATATCCAGGAAAACCACAGGAATTCCTGATCTCACACTTAGGAACAGGAGTGAAAATGTCAGATCCAGTCCCTGGAATCACTTTTAAAGTGAGGGACAGTAAAACACTGATGACTCTTCAGATCTCCTCTGCTGCAGTGACAGACTCTGCTGTGTACTACTGTGCTGTGAGGCCCACAGTGACAGGAAACGCCAAAACTCTGTACAAAAACCTTTGGAGCAAAGGCAACAGAATACTCCACAACATCCACTCGAGGGAGCCACACACTGTTAAACCTCTGATTCTTGTGTCATTGGACTGATGACAAAGACAACAGAGAAATGAAGCAGTAAAGATCAGAGACAGAGACAGAGCTGCTGTGGAAGCACAAAACTATTTGATTGGCTGAGCTATTAAACTGGCCCCGCCCACTGAAGTTGAGCTCATCCAATGACATTATTTGTTGGTCATTGTGCTGCAGTGGAAGAACATTGTTCATGTGCTGTCTGTCTGGCTTTAATAACTCCAAAGACATGTTGCTGCACCTCTTTTTGCTTCTATCTCACATTATAGGTGAGTTTAAGAATAGGGATTAAAGTTTAGTTGAAGCTGCTGCATTAAGCAGATATACAGACTGCATTTCACTACTTTTCTTCTTTCTTTTTCCAGGACTAACAGCTGGAGACTCAATCACTCCTCAACGAACTGAAGTCACTGAAACAGAAGGAGAATCTGTCACACTCACATGTAGCTATGAGACAACAACAGGTTATGCACGTCTTTTCTGGTACAGACATCATTCTGACCTTCAGGCTCCTCAGTTTATACTCTGGAAAGATGGACAAGGAGGCAGTAGTGAATATATTCCTGATAATCGATATAAAACCAAAACATCACGTACAACAACTACTCTGACCATAACAGCCCTAACCCTGGCAGACACAGCTCTCTACTACTGTGCTCTACAAACACAGTGATACAAAGTGTAGAAGAGGCTGTACAAAAACCTGAACACAGATATCTGACTACTCTTCAAAGAGGAGGGAAGTGGTATTCAAAGCACAGCTTCATATCAGATGGATTCTGCTAATTCCTGTTTTATCAGAGTCACTGTGGTTACAGCTGCTAATGAAACACTGTGGGAGGATTCACATGAGCAGCAAATCCACATCAACCACAAACCAACACTTTATATCAGCATCAACATTCAGGAGGAAACATCGTCGCTGTCTGTGGTCCTAAAACGGAAAGAATCTGAAATTCAAATGTTGTGAAGCTGAAAATTTTTGTGCCTCTGGGCTCAGGACACTCTCACAAAAGAAATGTTTTATCTTTCACTTTCTGCTCACATCAAGATTCATAATAATGATTCAGCATTTCTTTCCATGAGGGAGGTACCGTTGCCCCTCTGTTGATCCTCCCTGGGCTCTTGGGGCCTCTGGATGTCTGGGGCCTGGATCTCCTCCATGCCTGCTTCATACCCTGGGGGACGGGGTTTGGGTGTGAAATTTATGGTTTACAGAGTTTTTATTCGTTGTTATCATTAATATTTATTGTTTTTATTGTTGCCTCAGTTTCCCTGTGTCTTTTCCCGTGTGTTATGAATACATTTTATGTATTTTTTTGGTACCGGTACTCGTTTTATTTTGTTGTATTTATCCACGACACCTTGAAGGCCGGTCCGTAAAAATATTGTCGGACATAAACCGGTCCGTGGCACAAAAACGGTTGGGGACCGCGGAATTAGACAATAGGCTGTTGACAGAGTAACGTTAACGTTCGGTTTAAAAGGATAAAACAATGCTTGTGCATATAAGTTACTCTGTCTTTTACAGACAGCAAGATGTAAGCTATAGGCTAGTTAACCTTAGCAGAGCTTCCCGTCACTCATTAACTTAGCTGAAACTCCCCACATGGATTTGGGCTATCAAATAGAAAAGAGTGTTGCTGCTGCTGAGCCACCTCTCAGTCCTCCAGCAGCCAAAACAACTTGATCAAGTTCTGTGTGGAAGCATTTTACACTCAGTGCCACAGATGAAACCAAACTGATATGTAATGCGTGCAAAATTTAAATCAGCAGAGGAAGAGATATCAAATATCTTACAACAGCTGCTATGCAAAACCACATGCACTTAAAGCATCCTCTCCTGGTACTGTCTGACACCCCCCACCAGCACCATTTCATCATCACAGCCATGTTCTGCCCCTGCAAGTCACTGTCTGTTCATTTCCTCCAACAAGGACGGGTGGTGCTGGGGGGGTTCATAATGTCCACAATGGTAATTTATTGCTTGTTGGTTTAACCATGGATGAGGCAGTGACATTCCTTGTTACATGTTCATTGCTGGATTTATGGAAAAACATCAACTAATATTGCATATCCATAATTATTATAATGGATATAATTAAAGAATACTTACACTGCAACATTAATTAGAAGTGTAATGCAAAAAAAAAAAAAAAGGATTTTTATGCCAATTTTGAATTTTACTCGAATACAAATACAAATACTTTTCCCCCACAACAAACACAAATACAGATACAAATACCGGCTGCTTTGCACATCTCTACTGGCCTGACTACTATGGGACTCAGAGCCTTTAGTTGTTCTGCCCCGAGACTTTGGATGCACTTCCACCAGATGCCCAGACCACACGCTCTCTCATCACTTTTAAATCACGTCTCAAAACCCATCTATACAGAATTGCATACACCTGATCTGTCTTAGTCCATTTTTACCTCGCTCAGCTTTTATACTTGTGTTTTGTTTTGTTTTTTTTACCGTATGTTTAAATTTTATTTTGCCATGTTTATTATATTTTATTGCTGCTATTGTTCCTGTGTTATTGTAAGGTGACCTTGAGGGTCTGAAAGGTGCCTATAAATAAAATGTATTATTATTATTATAACAGTCTGGAATCTATGTTTAGAACTGATGTTGGTCGATAAGAGCTGCATTGACTTTTATCTTTCCCCAGCTTAGAGATCACTGATATTGCTACCTGTGTCCAGGGGACAGGTTTTACTCTATTGTTAAATGTCCATGGGTGTCTGTGAGTGCTTTGAAATAAAATGTATTATTATTAACATTATTATTGTTATTATTATCGCCTTTCATACTGTTTATACCAGCTTCTTAAAGCATGAGTCCAATATGTACTTTGTGGAGCACTGACCGGTGGGGATCCTGTGGTTTAAGCTGCTGCCCTCTTTGATGGTGGTTAAGTTCATGTTTTGTTTCTTTTCATCAAACCAAATAGAAAACTCTTCATTTTATTTGTTTCTACTTTGGGGACAAAAACCCATTAGTCACAAAGTAAAAACATCATCTGAGATGTTTCTTGAATTCAGGACTTCTTACACATTTTTCTCCAAATGTCTCAAGTTTCAGACTTTTTAACTGTGTGAGTATCACCGACTCTCTGACTCTGTCTACATCGTTAATGTGACTTCTGCTTGTGTGACGTGTCACACGGCTCCCTTAAATCCTTTTGGTTATAAAGTGTGTTAACCACAGGAGGAGGAGTGACTGAGAGCAGAGAGGAGGAGCAGAGATTCAGGGAGGAGCTGAGCTGTTACTGAACTATAGAAGAGAGAAAAACCTCCACATTCAACAGAGTTCAACACAAAACAAACTTTATGTTCCTCAACATGCTGTCATTACATCACTGTGTGTTTCCTCTGATTCTTCTCACTCTCACAGGTATGCTCACCTACACAGGAAACTATGTTCAATTCAAACGATTCATTAATGTCAATTATTTATTGAAAAACGTTTCTCTCTTCCTTCAGGTGTCACATGTGATCAGCTCACTCCATCCAAAGATGAAGAGTCCAGTTTAGAAGGCAGCACAGTTACTCTGACCTACACTTACAAAGTGTCAACTGGTGATTATTTCTTCTGGTATCGACAACATCCAGGAAAAGCACCAGAGCTCCTGATCTCACACTCACCTTCAGGGTCAGTAGGAGAAGAAAAAGTTCCTGGACTGAAGATTCAAGTGGAGAAAACAGAAATCAAGATGAGCATCTCCTCTGCTGCAGTGACAGACTCTGCTGTGTACTACTGTGCTGTGCAGCCCACAGTGACAGGAAACAGCAAAACTCTGTACAAAAACCTTTGGAGCAAAGACAACAGAATACTCCACAACATCCACTAGAGGGAGCCACACACTGTTAAACCTCTGATTCTTGTGTCATTGGACTGATGACAAAGACAACAGAGAAATGAAGCAGTAAAGATCAGAGACAGAGACAGAGCTGCTGTGGAAGCACAAAACTATTTGATTGGCTCAGCTATTAAACTGGCCCCGCCCACTGAAGTTGAGCTCATCCAATGACATTATTTGTTGGTCATTGTGCTGCAGTGGAAGAACATTGTTCATGTGCTGTCTGTCTGGCTTTAATAACTCCAAAGACATGTTGCTGCACCTCTTTTTGCTTCTATCTCACATTATAGGTGAGTTTAAGAACAGGGATTAAAGTTTAGTTGAAGCTGCTGCATTAAGCAGATATACAGACTGCATTTCACTACTTTTCTTCTTTCTTTTTCCAGGACTAACAGCTGGAGACTCAATCACTCCTCAACAAACTGAAGTCACTAAAACAGAAGGAAAATCTGTCACACTCACATGTAGCTATGAGACAGATGAGGAGTATGTACGCCTTCACTGGTACAGACATAATTCTGATCTTCAGGCTCCTCAGTTTATACTATGGAAAGGAGCAAGATCATTGAGTAGTGAATATATTCCTGATAAACGTTATAAAACCCAAACATCAGATCGAGCAACTACTCTGACCATAACAGCCCTAACCCTGGCAGACACAGCTCTCTACTACTGTGCTCTACAAACACAGTGATACAAAGTGTAGAAGAGGCTGTACAAAAACCTGAACACAGATATCTGACTACTCTTCAAAGAGGAGGGAAGTGGTATTCAAAGCACAGCTTCATATCAGATGGATTCTGCTAATTCCTGTTTTATCAGAGTCACTGTGGTTACAGCTGCTAATGAAACACTGTGGGAGGATTCACATGAGCAGCAAATCCACATCAACCACAAACCAACTGTAGGAACGTTCAGACACAATAAAAACTGTCAAACATCCAAAGCTGCTCATTTACACTATTTTATATTTAGTGGATGAGGACATGCAAAAATGCAGCAGAAGCAAAATAAAGAGAGTAACAGAGGTTTATCTCTTTAAGGTAAAATCTCTCACATGAAGCTAAAAGTCCAACCAGGAAGACCATCTCATGCTTATTCCATTTATTCTCTTTGAACTCATCACATCAGATGATGATGCTCTCCTTCATCATTGTCCTGCTCTGGTACTTTGTGCCTGGCCTTCTTGAGGTCTCTGAGCAGGATCCTGGACGCTGCATCATCTGGTAACTCTATTGTGCTTCTGAGGACTTTATGTGTCAGAGTGACAGAATGGTGGTTTCTGTTTTACTGGACTTGTGTGCTAACCTGTCATGGCTCAGAGGCCCGTGAAGTGGAAAGGACTCATGCGCAGAACCAAAAGACCGGAGGCTTGAAGTGATTTGCAAAAAACAAAAACTTTTATTTGCCAGAATTCCTAACTGAGATTGTCAAGACAATAACAAGATTTAACTTTGTGCAAAAGCGTGGTGTCTGTGAGTGCTGGGCTCAGGCTAAGCATGGAACTGTCAGATCACTAAACTGCTGAGGGCTGGAGTGGGGCAGGTGGAAGCTGTGGCAGACCAGGGTCACTGAAACGAAGGAGAGGATAATCAGAACGGTCCAGGGAGTTGTGAGAGTTTCCCAGTATATAGGCTGAGATGGCTTACGTGTTCGCAGGCGGGGATAAGCTGGAGGTGAGGCGAGGTCTCTTCTAATTGTTCCCTGCAGTTTCTTCACAATATACTCTATATTTTTCCCTCTCTTCCATATTGCTCCATCATCAGCAAACAGTGAACATCCCACCCCTGCCTCTATATCATTAAACACATCATCTATCATCAAAGAAAATAACAAAGGGCTCACTATGCTCCCTTGAGGTGTATCATTTTCTACCAAAACCTTTCAGAAAAAACCTTCCCAATCCTCACTTGAATATGTCGCCCCTTTAAAAAATCCATTATCCACCCGTACATCCTCCCGCTAACACCCAATTTACAGAGTTTAATCACTAGGCCATCTCTCCACATCATATCATAGGCCTTTTCTATATCAAAAACACCGCAACTACACTCTCACTGTTTGTTTGTGCTTTTCTAACTTCATGTTCCAAACATAAAACTGGATCCATAGTAGTCCTCCCTCTTCTAAACCCACTTTGATATTTAGAGATAAATCCTCTAGTTTCTAAATAGTACGTCAATCTTTCAGTTATCATACGCTCCATCACTTTACAAACATGCGATGTTAATGCTATAGGTCTAAAATTTCCTGGATTTGTGACATCCTTTCCAGGTTTCCATATGGGCACCACCACAGCTTCCTTCCAGCTTTGCAGCAGTTTCCCACCCTCCCAAACTCTGTTATACAACCCTAACAAAAGATCTTTAGCTGACTCACTGAGTTGGTTTAACATGGTATAGCATACCTGACCTTTTCCCGGTGCTGATAATTTAGATTTCTGTAGTACTCGATGTAGTTCTGTCTTTGTAAAAAGGATATATAATGAATCATCTGTATCCCCTACCAGGTCCATTAAGCCTCTATTCTCTGCAATAGTCATGTCTCTTCCTCATCGCCCTTCCTCACTAACATCGCCTGAACTGTGGACTTTAACAAAAGTTTTTCGATATTTAATCACTTTATCACATTCTTGTGTCCACCATGGTACAATCTTCTTCTCCCCTCTACCGTCTGTCCTCTTCATCACCCTGCTGGCCGCCTCTAAAACTGCCTTACAAATAAAATAATTTAACTCATCCACCCCCACATTCATATCAAACTTTTGCATTTCTTGATCACTAACTAATCTAAATGTATCCCAATCAGCATCCCTAAAACACCACTGCTTCACAGAGATGGGCAGTAACAATCTGATTACCTTTTTCAAGTAACAAGTAATGTAAGGGATTACTATTGCAAAAACGGTAATTAGATTACCGTTACTTTCACGTAGGAACGCTGCGTTACTGCGTTACTAAAACCGTGAGTTTTTTGCGAGAATGTCTCATGACAGTGACGTAAGCGAGTGCGACGTTCGTGACAACAGCTGTGTGCAGATCAACAATGGACAGTGCGGGAGAGAGTATGAGCATGCAGCGTTCAAAGCGTGGAAGTACTGACCTTACTTTGAGTTTGATTCCATAAAAAGTGACAAAAACATGAGTGTCCGTTGTGCGTGGGAAGAAAACTTCTTTTTACAGCGAAAAAACCCCCTAAACTTCCAAGCAAGCACCGAGTGTAATACAACGTAATGTGAAATTCACAGAGAATCTCGCGGATTCTTCCACTGACCGCTGTGGCACACCTGCACCAGGGTAAACCTCCGCCTACCCCACTCCTGCTTTACAGGTGAAAATAGAGCAACAGGACCGCTAGTCTTTGATTTTATTTATTTTCTGCTGTGTTTTACTTGCATTTATTTGAAAGAGTGAGTGTAAACACAAAAAAATATTTTATTTTATGTGCTGGAATGTGCAGAAAATAGGTTTAATTGTTAAACAAATTTCTTCCAGTCAGAGAATGTTGCATATAATTAAGTTTTTGCTTGATGCATAAAGTTAAAAGATTTAAAGTTTAAAGTTTTAAAAGGAGACGTTTCCATTTGATTACATTTTATATGATGGATTATGCAGAAAAAGTAGAATTGGGCTGAAAGATCTATCGCTTTATCACCTATTCAGGTTGTAAATTGTGTTTTTAAAAAGTAACTAAGTAACTAAGTAATTAATTACTTTTGAAAATAAGTAATCAGTAAAGTAACGGGATTACTTTTTCGGGGAAGTAATCAGTAATTAGTAACTGATTACTTTTTTCAAGTAACTTGACCAACACTGCTGCTTCACCCCCCCGTCTCGTTTTTCTATACTGAACTCAATCATCGTTGTTGTAAAGGCTCACCTTTCAGCACATTCACTTCACCAGATGCACCTTGTTTCTTTTCCTCACCTTTGATTGGGTGTGGTGCTTGGCCTTAATTGCACTCACCTGTCACTTGTTATGTAAGGACTGCACTCACCTACCCCTCACTCTTTCTTCACTCCCACATGGGGCGGCAGCTGAGGTGAGTTTCTCTTTGAGTCTCCTGAGTTCATGTATTATTTTGAGTTATTTAAATCATACTCTATTTCCTTTCAGAGAGAGCAGTCCATGTGTGTCTTTCCTTTCTTTACCCATTATTCAATAAAACGACAAAACCTGTAAATGATTCACTGCTTATTCTCATTCTAATCGGATGAGCCCATGATGATGACTACTTAAACCCTGAACCTTCCTTCCTCTAAAACAATCATCATTATAGGATAATGGTCACTGCCTACAGTTGTCTCTTTCAGTACCTGCCATGAACAAATACCTGCCAGCGAGTCTGACACCAATGTAAGGTCAATTGCTGATTCTGCACCTGTTCTAACATCCACTTTCGTGCCACTTCCATCATTCAAACACACAAAATCCATCAATTCTTCAATCACTGCACCATTCCGATCATTACCATTACCCCATAATGTGCTGTGTGCATTAAAATCCCCACACCAAATTACTTTTCCCTTTAAATATGTGTCAAGTTCATCCACCGATATCAGTTTATTAGCTGGATTGTAGAAATTAATCACTCTGAAACTTCCAGTCCCTCCCCAGACTTCAAGTATAATATATTCTAACTGTGTTCCCAAAGCTACAACTCTATATTGAATCCCTTGTGCCACAAATATTGCACACCCTCCTCCATTACCCTCCTCCATATCTCTGCGAACACTCCTATAACCTTTAATAACAAAATCTAAAGTAGGTTTGAGCCATGTCTCCTGAATACAGATTATGCCTGGTTTCGTTTTGCATTGTTTGACGAATCCCTTAAATTCTTGTCCATTTGCAATCAGACTTCTGGCGTTCCACTGTAAAATAATCATATTACACTCTCCTCTGGTCCTCCTGCCTTCCCCTCCCCTCAAAGTCTTTTATTGACAGTTTCCCAAGATTTATCTTTAATGCCAAAAAACCTCTCTGCTCCTTTCACAACTATTTTAATTTTCTCTGTTTTGTGTTTCACCTGGTCTGTACAGTTTATGACATAGGCAATAAACAAAATCATCTTCTCCACTGTCAGTCCTGTACGAGCTCCCTGTGAATGTATTACTTCTGATGTTGATGGTCGAACCTTTTCTGTCCCGTCCTTTGCCTTTTGTACCCTTTTGACAGCCTCAGCGTCATTTAAGTTGTGAGCTACTTTGACTTGCTCGACCCCCACAGCCTTCTTCCTTACTTCACACCCCCCATAACTCACCCTGTGCTGCCCCCACAGTTACTGCATTTATCCTGTACACTATCCCCACATTCGTCATATCGGTGTTCCCCTCCACACTTGGGGCACCTCTGTTTCCCTTTGCAAACTGCAGCGATGTGTCCGTATCTTTGACATTTATAGCACCTGAGGGGTGGTGGCACATATGGTCTAACAGGAAAGCTCATGCAACCTATTTTAACTCTGTCCGGCAGGACTGCCTCCTGGAATTCCAATAGAACCGACAGGCTACTCACCCTCTCCCCATTAATCGTTTTTAGCAGTCTTTGTACTTTGCTGACCTCACCACCATTAATACATCGCTTGAGCTTCTCCAGGTCCTCTTCTACAGGGATACCCGTAATCACCCCCCGTGTCACTTTGTTGTCTCCTAAGATCCTTGACACTAACCACAAAGCCAAAGCATGTAATTGCATCATCAGGTCTGCAGCAGTATGTTCTGGACACTCTGGTGAAGAGAGGAGCTGAGCTGTCATCTGATCACCATCTGGGGGTGAGCTGAGTCAGGTGGTGGGGGAGAATGCTGGACAGGCCTGGCGTATCAAAGTGGTTCAGGTGATCTTCAACTCCCACCTCCAGCAGAGCTTTGGCAGCAGTCTGAGTGAGGCTGGGGACTCAGTGCTGATGGGGCTGTGCAGAGCTTTGGCTGCAAGCTGGTTGGTGCTTGTAGTGTTGGTGACCTCCTAACCAGATCTCATTAACTCCTCATGTTTTGGGGAATGAAAGGTCCTGCTGAAACATCCACTCTTTGTCAGATTGTTGTCTTCATTCTGGTGGAAATTCAGCTCTTAATTTATGACTTATGAGTTTGTGCTTGTAGCTTCTGTTACCTCACCATGTTCTCTTGTGTCTGCTCATAGCTCTGTGGACTTGAGTTACCTGAAACCTGAAGGATTCTCTCATTGTCTGCTGTTTGGAAAGGACTTACTTGTAACAGAGCTGGAAAACTCACCTGGAAAACTCACCTGCCCATCCACTCTCCACCCACTCAGCCTTCTGAAACCTTCACTTACCTCCCTGACACAGAAACTCTAAAAGTGAAACACAAGAAAGGACTCTAATAAATACTATATAAGCAATTCTGACTGCATTGATACGCAGCAGTTGTTCTCTCGGGCAGTTCTCTGGTGTCTCCCTGCTCTGTCCCTCTGCAGGAAACCTACTTACCTGCCCCTCTGTCTTTGAACCTTCTCAAAATAAAAGCATGTAAAGCTTTAGCCTCATGTGGGCTGCTTTAGAGTCGATGCATTCCTGTAATCATGACACTGAGAGGTTGCGCCAGTGATTTAAATCATGTATTAATCGTAGTGGAGAGAAATTAATGAATATTTCCTGTGTGAAGATGATGGTGTGATATCAGGGCTGCCACATGAAGGGGCAAAGTGAACAAGTTTATGAATACCTCAGAAAAAAAAAAACTTCAATGAGTATAAATGATCTTCTGATATTAACAATATCCTGGAACACCAACATGCACGCTCAGTCATCCAGGTAAGCAAATCCTAAAAAGCTGATTCTGTTCATCTGGATGTTTTCAGTGGGAGAAACGTTTCATCATCATCAGGTGACGTCTTCAGTCTCAGCTGACCTTTGCACAATGACTGAAACCAGCACCACTGAATGAACAATGGGCTGTGAGGTCAGTTTATGATCATTAATATGCAAATTGTCACAACCACTGATCAACATCCACTGATCAATGGTCATGAGTACCATTCTCTGTTAATCATACTAAGCTGCTGTGGAAGCACAAAACTATTTGATTGGCTGAGATGAAATTACAAAAACTAATGGTACTAAGATGTAACTGGCCCCGCCCATTGAAATTCAACCAACCAATTACATTATTCCACTTTCAAATTCAGTCATAGACGATGAACATATAGACATAATCTTCAGTGTTTCCAACTCCACATCATGTCAATAATAATCATTATTCTTTGCAGAAGTAATTGTAGTATTATTGTAGTACCAGTATTTGTAACTGTATTAGTAGTATTTTCTAGGAGTTCTTCCTTCCTGTCATGATTCGGCTGTGTGCAGGCAGGATGAGGACCCAAACGCAAGCTCATGGAGGAAGAAATGAACTGAAAACACAGCTTTATTGCTGGACAGAAAAACCGTACAAACTAAACTGGGAAAAGCTAATTATAATGTACACTAGGAGACACGGGGAGAATCACACACAGCATGAGGGAGAACGCGATGCTGAACTAAGGGAGACGTGGACATAAATACACACAGGGTTAACGAGGGAAGTGGGAGCACACGGGGAACACAGCTGACACAGATAATCATAACGAGACACAGCAGGAGTAAACACGACACTGACGGGAGACTGTCAAAGCAAGACAGGAAGTACACAGAGGTGCAGACAGGAGGAGAGAGCACAGACATAACGGGCTGGGGAAAACATTGAATAAAACACAAGGAGAGACGAGGGCTCACAGATACACAGAGGGGCACACAGGGGGTAAGAGTCACAAGGGGAAAACACATAAGGAACAACGTAACAGAGCAACCCAGGAAGCATGGCCTAAATAAGGAACTAAATATAAAACACACGAAAACTAAGAATACTGGGCCAACATGGCCCAGGACCATGACACTTCCCAATGTTGCCAAGTGTTTGCTCTCAGGGAATCAGCTGTTGGAATTTTCCCTGTAATGCTGTCGAGTCTTTATGACATAAAACACATTGGGGTGCTTTTTGATTTAGTGCTTTATAAATAAAACTGAGTTAAACTAAATATTCAGACTGAAGGAGCAGGGAATTGCACCATCAACCTTCCAGTTAGTAGACTAACTGCCTAATACAGACATTTCAGCCTGACTACAAGGCATGGGGTTAGTGTCTGTGTAGATGTGAGATCAGGTTAATGTGAGGCTGTCAGTACTTTGTACAGTACTGAGTGAAAGTCTTGAGCTTCCCCTCACTGATTTATATTTACAGCATGAATCATCTGTGGACTGAAGCAGCACAGAGCTGAAATATGAGCTCCACCTGAAAGTGAAAATGCTGCTACTAGTGTGTAAAGAGGAGGAAGTGAGAGAAGTTCAAACCCAGATCAGAGAGGAGGAGGAGAGATTCAGGGAGGAGCTGAGCTGTTACTGAACTAGAAGAGAGAGAAACCTCCACATTCAACAGAGTTCAGCACACAAACCATAAACTTTACCTTCATTCAACATGTTGTCTTTGGACTATTATGCACTTTCTTTACTGATTCTCACCATTCTAACAGGTACGTTACAATCTGTGTGTTTAAAGAAATACATTTGAATTGTGATGATTTATAAAAGTATCAAATATGTTTCTGTTCCTTTAGGTGTCAGCTGTGAAGATCTCACTCCAACCAACAAAGAAGTGTTCAGTGTAGAAGGCAGCACAGTTACTCTGTCCTATAGATACTCCAAAAAGGCAGCTGGAAGTGACGAGTTTTACTGGTATCGACAATATCCTGGAAAACCACCAGAGTTCCTGATCTCTCATTTACTATCCGGAGAAATAATGAAAGAAGAAATCTCTGGACTGTCTGTTAGTGTGAGGGAAGATAAAACACTGATGACTCTTCAGATCTCCTCTGCTGCAGTGACAGACTTTGCTGTGTACTACTGTGCTGTGAGGCCCGCAGTGACAGGAAACACCAAAACTCTGTACAAAAACCTTTGGAGCAAAGACAACAGAATACTCCACAACATCCACTAGAGGGAGCCACACACTGTTAAACCTCTGTAGCTATAATTCACTTGTTAAATGTGCCTATGCCAAGAGGCACACTTATTAGTATTCGTCGGATTTATTATTATTATTCTTCTTATTATTATTCTTCAGTTTCCGCCTGAAATTTTGCAGCGTAACTCACCCCGCAGTTTTGAGACAAGCTTCATATATGTTACCTCATTTTGTGCTGCTGGATCTGGAATGGTGTGCTATGACTTTTGAATATTTAGCTTTTATTAAATACAGGGTGGGCCATTTATATGGATACAGCGTAATAAAATGGGAATGGTTGGTGATATTAAAGTCCTGTTTGTGGCACATTAGTATATGTGAGGGGGCAAACTCCTCAAGATGGGCGGTGACCATGGTGGCCATTTAGAAGTCGGCCATCTTGGATACAACTTTTGTTTTTTCAATAGGAAGAGGGCCATGTGACACATCAAAGTTATTGGTAATGTCACAAGAAGAACAATGGTGTGCTTGGTTTCAACGTAACTTTAGTCTTTCATGAGTTATTTACAAGTTTCTCTTTGTTCACAGCCATTGACATGTCGAAGAGGTTAACACGTGAGGAGCGGATCGAAATTGTGTTGATATCTGTTGAACGCAGTAACCGGCAGATTTCAATGCAAGACACCCTACGAGACCACCCATCTCCCATGCTACAGTTAGCAAACTGCTTGCTAAGTTTCGTGAAACTGGTTCAGTGTTGGATTTGCCAAAATGTGGACGCAAGAAAACTGTCACTAATGAAGAAACATCAGTAGCTGTCCTAGCTTCATTCAGCAAGAGCCCACAGCGTAGCACTCGCCGCATGTCACTGGAGAGTGGCATTAGTCGAACATCCCTTCGGCAGATATTAGCTACTCACAAATGGCACCCTTACAAACTCCAGCTACTGCAGCATCTCAACGAGGATGACCCAGATCGGCGCACAGAATTTGCAGAATGGGCAAAACAAAAATTGGAACAGGACCCTCAGTTCACGCAGAAGATTTTGTTCAGTGATGAGGCAAACTTTTATGTGAATGGTGAAGTTAACAAACAAAACCACCGCTATTGGTCTGACACTAACCCACATTGGATGGATCCCTCCAAGACTGTTGGAACAACAAAAGTGATGGTTTGGTGTGGTATATGGGGAACAACGATAGTGGGTCCATTCTTCATCAATGGAAACCTCAAGGCCACTGGATATTTGAAGTTGCTACATGATGATGCGTTTCCCTCTTTATGCACTGAAGCTGGCACGTTCCCTGAGTTTTTCCAGCAAGATGGTGCACCACCACATTATGGGTGCCAGGTCCGAGCATTCCTAGATGAACAGTTTCCTGGAAAGTGGGTTGATCATCGTGGGCCAGTTGAATGGCCCCCAAGGTCTCCCGATCTGACCCCCTTAGACTTTTATCTTTGGGGTCATCTGAAGGCAATTGTCTATAGTGTGAAGATACGAGATGTGCAGCACCTGAAACTACGGATACTGGATGCCTGTGCTGGCATTTCTCCTGCGGTGTTGCTATCAGTGTGTGAAGAGTGGGAGAAGAGGGTTGCATTGACAATCCAACACAATGGGCAGCACATTGAACACATTTTATAAGTGGTCAGAAACTTGCAAATAACTCATGAAATAATAAAGTTATGTTGAAACCAAGCACACCATTGTTTTTCTTGTGACATTACCAATAAGTTTGATGTGTCACATGGCCCTCTTCCTATTGAAAAAACAAAAGTTGTATCCAAGATGGCCGACTTCTAAATGGCCACCATGGTCACCGCCCATCTTGAGGAGTTTGCCCCTTCACATATACTAATGTGCCACAAACAGGACTTTAATATCACCAACCATTCCCATTTTATTATGGTGTATCCATATAAATGGCCCACCCTGTAGTTATCTGAATCTTACAACCAAAGTTTGTATAATAATACACAAGATTGGCTGTAGAACATTGTTATTCATTCAGAACACTGTGTAAAAATAACAAAAAGTGAATGCAAACGTGCATAAATATTTATTTTACGTGTTTGATGTGTGTGGCAGGGCGTGGTCTGCAGTGCCGCTGCAGGGGAGGTGGACCCACGGGTGTACAGTCTGTGCTCTCTCGGCTGTTTTTTGGGTGTGTGTCGGGCTGTGAGTTGAAAAGCTACAGCCGGCTGTGTGGGTAAACCAACCATGTGTGAAAAGTGGTCCATAACGTAATGCTTCAAAGCGTGTTCATGCAAACATTGTCGGGTCTGCCGTGGTACAATGGGACTTCTGCTCATGAACCTCTGTGCACAGCGTCTGCAAATCGGGGCTGTACAAAGTCACCTCATCTTTACACAAAACTGTAAGCTGTCATCTGTGAGGCATGAGCGGTGTTTGTTTTTACCATAGTTCATGGTGGAGAATGGCTGCTCTGCTGACTTTTGCTCTCTGTAGCCGTATGAATGGCAAACTACACTGATTAGCAGCGGCATAGGCACACTTAAAATTTCTTCCGAAATGTTCGCTTTCTAGTTGAAGGAGAGATGGTTCATATAAATGAATCATCCACCATTGTTGTCCTCGCTCTTCACTGCAGTTTCTAAAAAACTGCCTCAAAATGATCAGATGTGCAGATCACAGCCTGATGTTAGCAGACCTGTTAGTGACACTTTAAATATCAAAGCAGGACGTTTAATCTTCATCCATCATTTTTTGCTTCCCAGATATTTTATTCCCACAGATGTTTCATGAATATAAGAAGATCGGCTTGTTAGAGCCCAAATGTGGTGAAATTCTCATGTTTCAACAGTAAACAAAGGTAAAAAATACATAATGCAGTGGTATGGTTTCTTCCTTATATACATGCAACCCATAGCAGAGATGATTGCTGTCACCTGTGTCTGTCCTGCATCTGAGCAGTTTTTGGTTCATTTAGAAAACAAGATTTGTGAAATGATTATTTCCTGATGATCGTTTGTAAATCTGAAACAGTTTCTCTAAAAACAAACAGAAACCAAGCTGCTTTCCTTTGATGTGTTTTGACTTGTTTTCAAGATTTGAAATCAGACATAAACAAATAAATCATACATCTGTAGGTGAATATGAATATTCTAAGATGGTGATTTCTGGATGTGTTCCTGAGCTCATGCTCTGATTTTAATGCTGTCTGAAGATCACAGATGTCCAAATAAATTTCTCCAGATTCTCTGAATCATTTGATGATATCATCTTCTGTAGATGATGAGATATTCACAGTGAGGAACATTAATCACTTTACAGATGCTCTTTTCAGCTGATTGGTGAACCTCAGAGAAACTCTAAGATTCTTTTTTATACTCGATCATGTGACTGACCAGCTGACAGTTAGCCTCATTAGCTGCTGCATGTTCCTGTCAGCTGTTTGTTTTTAGCACCACTTACTTTGTTGAGCTGTCCTGTTGGGATGTTGTGTTTCCATCAAATTCACAATGAGCTCATATTTTTCTTAAAATAGTTCATTTTCTTATTTTAAACTTTGATATGTTTTCTATCTTCTGTTGTGACTCAAACATAATCATTGTATTCTCCTTTATTCACAGTCATTATTTGAATGGAGCTCAAACAGATGCAGTTCACAGATGTAACAGAGCACAGTGTTCGCTGGGTGACAGACTGCTAACCTGTCACAGAGCAACTTCTCCATCCAACCTGTGACTGATGTTCTGCTTTTTCACTTTCAGATCGTCTCTTGGTTGAGAAAAAATAAAACACTATTTTTTTAATGTCAGCTGAGTTTGGTGTTGAGAATCTCACACATGTATTTTTCTTCATAGTTATGTAGGATGCCTGAAATATGAACCTCAGTGAAGAGTTCATGGGTCACAAGCTTTAGGTCAAAGTGGGAGCACATGTTATGTTTGGCTATTGATGGTTTCAGAAGAATAATCATCAGTTATGTCACCATGGCAACAAAGAAGGACATCATTATTTACGAGGAAGGATATGTGCAAAATACCCCGAGTTATGTTCGTAGTATTCACTTCTTTTCCAGCCTCTTTTTACTATCATTGTAGTTTTAGGTGAATACATTTATCACTTGTTCCTGAAGGGACGGTTCCATTAGTCTGTGTTTATCCTCAGACCTGCTGTGCTTTGCTCTGCACTGTTGTATCTCTACTCATCCAGGACAAGTTTAGAAGACACAATCAGAGGAAGCTCTACAACCCAAAGGTAACATTAATGTGGGGCTAAAACTGTGTTTTTAAACTTTTACTCCACTGAGGTGTGTTTCAGATGAAAAGTCTAAGGAGCCTGGAAAGAAAAGAAAAAGAAAAGAAGACGTTTCACCTCCAACAAAATTCTTGAGTTCTAGGGTCAAATGGTGGAGAGTCCCAGATTTAAACCCTGTGGGAGAGGGACAATGGACCCCCTAATGATCCTCTACCTGATCACACGAGCCAAGGTGTGAAGACGGTTGTAGGTCACAATCAGCCAGGGTTTCAGGTGAGCTCATTGTGAAACCTGGCCCCGCCCTATCATGTGATTTCATGAGGTCAGATGGCCCAGGATGTGAGATCTCAGAACTGGGTTATAGATGACAGACAGTTGGTGTGGTAAGCCCCGCCCTCTGTTCAAAGATGGTTGTTCACAGTGGACATAGATGTATTTCAGATGAGAACAAGCAGACTGATAGAGTTTAAAATGCTCCCCGAACCGTGTGACAGACACACTGTGGTCAAGAGAGTACTCGAGTACAGCTGTGGACCTGAACAACACATGCAGGTACTGTGCTGAGGTGCTGGCTGGGATTGGTGTCGTATATGTTGTAGAGGCATGGCATGCACACAGGATCCAGGTGTGACTCATTCATCTTACGTTGCTTTTACAAACATGTCGTGTGAACTGTGTCTGTGGGAGATTTCACTTTGAACTGTTTTCATTGTGACTGTCTGAAATATCAAAGAGGGCAGTTTCAGTTTGTAACATATCCTATGACTTTATTTGGAGTCTTTCCTTTGCTGCGTGCAGATTGCTTTTCAATTCATTTCCATCTTTAATGTATTCAGTTCTCAGTTTGCTTGTTGTCAATTGTAACAGTCACAATGGTGTGGTGTCTCTTTAAGACAACCCAAGTCGAGGGTTAATGTTGTCATCGCTATGCATCACTGCCCTCTCTGTGATTGTGCGGACATGTGCTTGCACGCTAGTGCATGAGGAGGGACGGATTTTATGTTTTACCTCTCCAGACACCTTTGTTTGCAACGTTATGGGTTGTACGAACACTCTGCGCTATGTTTGTTAAGCTGCAGCCGTTCAACCGGGCTTATATGGTGACGAAGAGAAGGTATATTAAAGAACACGCTGTGGAATTCCCAATACCAGTGTGAGTGTGTATTCTTTTGACTATCCTGCTAAGTGTTTTGCCGCCTCCTCTCAACCACTAAACACAACCCGACGTTACACAGTGTACCAAAATGTATTTGGTGGGCCGTGTAATGGTGCTGCTAGGTTTCATATCCATATCACCAGAAGCCGTGTGTGACCTGAAAATTTTTGAATTCAAAAGTTATTACAGAGAAAACTGTAAGACAAATTTCACTTACATTCTCGGATCTCTGAGCATGAAATGAGCTCAAATTCTCTTTTATGAAAACATAACTAACTCAGCTTTTGTCTCAAACTTGTGAACAATGTAAAAGTTCACCTGCTTTTGAACTCCTCACTGTTGCTTTTAAGAATACTAAGTATTCCCAACAAAGAGAGTCACAGGCCGTTTCAGCATCGAGGCTGAAAGCTGTCCATTGTTCAGAGGAGTTTTGTGATCAGTGAGATGGAGAGCCTTCCTAACATTACCCAGTGTTTGTCTGCTTTATACAAAGCCTGTTTGTGTCTTTGAGGTCTGGGATTAGATTTTCCAGTCATCTTGCTGGTATTGATGCAAACAGTCTATAATCTATGTTTAGAACTGATATTGGTCGATAACAGCTGCACTGACTCTTCTCTTTCCCAGCTTAGAGATCACTGATACTGCTGCCTGTCTCCAGGGCACAGGGCCTCCCCACCCTGAAGGACATGGTTAAAGCATTCTTTTAGTGCTGGTGTTGTCAGTTTCCTGGAAAGGTTGTTCATTTCAGATGGATAACCATTTGCTCCTGCCATATTCCTGTTTTCTTTTTTCATTTAGATATAACATTATTAATTTCTTTCTCTGCTAGTTTGAAGTTTATTATATAACTCAGTTGTTTTCTGGGATGCTGTCAATGTCCTGCTCCTACAGTAAATCCTTATTTTCAGTCTGCTGTTTGTTTCATATCTAAGTGAATGGCTTTAATTTCTGTAATTAGCTTGTTCGATGTGGCCACTCCCCTTTTCTTCTAATTCTTGTCCACAGTCTCGTTACCTCCCGCATTGACTGTTGCATGTCTCCCCCAAAAATCCCTCCATCAGCTTCAACTGGTTCAAAACTCAGCTGCCTGTTTTATTACCAGAACCCGTCCTACAGCACATCACCCCTGTCCTTCAGGAACCTCACTGGCTCCCTGTGAAACTCTGAACAGTGTTCACACTTCTTCTCAAGACCCTTCATAGCCTTGCTCCTCCTCACCTTTCTCACCTGTTAGGCCCTACCTCTTCTGCCCGCTCACTTCAATCTTCTTCTTCTGTCCAGCTTGCTGTGCCTTCTTTCAGCACCATGGGAAGCAGAGCTTTCAGCTGCTCTGCCTCCAGGCTGTGGAAATCTCTGCCCCAGTTTAATCTGTTCAAGTCTGCATATTCACTGTGAACTTAATGTTTGTCTATTTTATCTTGTTTTTTATTTTTCTTCTATTGTTAAATAGTAGAAACATGTTCTAGTCCCTAAGGACCCCAAAGCACTTTACACGTTCAGTCATCCACACACTGGTGATGGCAGCTACGTTGTAGCCACAGCCACCCTGGGGCGCACTGACAGAGGCGAGGCTGCCGGACACTGGCGCCACCGGCCCCTCTGACCACCACCAGTAAGCAACAGGTGAAGTGTCTTGCCCAAGGACACAACGACTGAGACTGACCAAGCTGGGGCTCGAACCGGCAACCTTCCGATTACAAGGCGAACTCCCAACTCTTGATGTGATACAGTGAATAGCATCGGCTCTCCTCCATGTCCATGTACACCAGTCTTTTCAGATATGGACTTTTTAAGTGGCGCCAGTGTCCGGCAGCCTCGCCTCTGTCAGTGCGCCCCAGGGCGGCTGTGGATCCAATGCAGCTGCCATCACCAGTGTGTGAATGTGTGTGTGAATGGGTGGATGACTGGATGGGGTCCTTAGGGACTAGTAAAGCGCTACACAAATACAGGCCATTTACCATTTTTACAAGATAAGATCAGTTCCTAAGAGGAAATCTGTCTCTCTTAGATCGCCCCTTCAACCATGATCTCCCACACCCCATAATTAGGAATCTTTTCACCCAGTTTCTTTAAAAGATCAGAAATACTAACTCAAATGAAACCCTCAACGAGTTCAGCTGATCTGAAGTCAAGTCAGGAGACTTTATGGTAAATGGCCTGTAATAATAAAGGACAGAGTTTGATTCCTCAGTGTGAAACTTTGTGATGTGAATATTGTGACTCTGAGGGAGCTTACATGGTTCTTATCTAATGGATGACTTCATCCACTGAAAATGGAAAGTATCAAGTCATGTTTTTATGACTTATCATCATTTATGAAGAAAATTAAAGGAGGATTCATCAGATGTGAGTAATTAACGTCCATCAGGTTAATCAGTAGTTTAAAGCCTCAGTTTAGCCTCTACAAGATATTTATGCAGAAGTTCAACCAAACAGAAGACATCAGGTCCTGAGGTCACAGACTCAGACTATCACATTATCAGAGAGAAGCTCGAGTGTCTGTGACCTCTGCAGACCTGAACCTATGAAGAAAGACCTACTCTAAGAATATCAAAAGAAACCAGCTTCAAAATCAACAACCAGCCTCCTCTACATGGACCACTGACTTCATATTTTCTTTAGTTTGTAATATTTTGCCTGTAAAACAATGAAAGACCACCTTAAATAACTTTGGTTATAAAAGAATCCCAAAGTGTGTTAACCACAGGAGGAGGAGTGACTGAGAGCAGAGAGGAGGAGCAGAGATTCAGGGAGGAGCTGAGCTGTTACTGAACTATAGAAGAGAGAAAAACCTCCACATTCAACAGAGTTCAACACAAACTTTATGTTCCTCAACATGCTGTCATTACATCACTGTGTGTTTCCTCTGATTCTTCTCACTCTCACAGGTATGCTCACCTACACAGGAAACTATGTTCAATGAAATCTTTATATGAATGTCGATTATCCACTGAAACTATTCAATGTTTCTTCCTTCAGGTGTCACATGTGAAGACCTCAGTCCAGTCAAAGATGAAGAGTCCAGTGTAGAAGGCAGCACAGTTACTCTGACCTACAAATACACCACAGCTGCTACTTATTTCTTCTGGTATCGACAACATCCAGGAAAAGCACCAGAGTTCCTGATCTCACACTCACCTTCAGGAGCAGTAGGAGAAAAAAAAATTCCTGGACTGAAGATTCAAGTGGAGGGAAAAGAAATCAAGATGAGCATCTCCTCTGCTGCAGTGACAGACTCTGCTGTGTACTACTGTGCTCTGCAGCCCACAGTGACAGGAAACACCAAAACTCTGTACAAAAACCTTTGGAGCAAAGACAACAGAATACTCCACAACATCCACTAGAGGGAGCCACACACTGTTAAACCTCTGATTCTTGTGTCATTGGACTGATGACAAAGACAACAGAGAAATGAAGCAGTAACGATCAGAGACAGAGACAGAGCTGCTGTGGAAGCACAAAACTATTTGATTGGCTGAGCTATTAAACTGGACCCAGTGATGTCACGAGGTAACTGGCCCCACCCACCGACCCTTGGTTATGGTTATCCAGCCCTTTACTGGTACAAACGTCATTGTAACCTTCAGGGTTCTCAGTTTATACTCTGGAAACAAGCAGTGATGTCGCAGGAAGTGGAACAGAGATGAGAACATGAAGATCACAGAGGAGACTCAGAGATTCAGGGAGGAGCCGAGATGTTACTGAACTACAGAAGAGACAAGACTGAAATATTCAACACAGATCAGAAACGTCTCCTCCAACATGCTGTCCTTTCAAACAGAATATGCCAAGCAGGCAGTCTGAATGTAGTATAAGGATACAGGCAACAGCAAAGTCAGCTCTAATATCAAACACCAAATGTACTGTCATACGCAGGAACTTGAAACTGCAATGCTCCCTTGGCCCTCAGTGTACACTAAAACAACACAAAGATAAAAAGATAAAACTAAAATAGTCTTATGTACAACACAATACAATACGACACAATATTACATAAAAAAACATTGTCCAACACAATCATAGTGATTGTGGGAAGTTCATGTCCAAGTGGCGGTGGGGCAGTCAGTGAAGGGTGGTGGTGGTTCAGAGTTTGTATGTTTGGGGGTTCAGAGGTTCAGAGGTGGATGCAGGTCTAGATTTCATGTGTGAGAGCAGCGAGAGACTCCAGCATCCTGACAGCCTGATGGATGAAGTCTCTCAGTCTGCTTTTTCTAGCCGGGAGGCTCTTCAGTCTCCTTCCTCATCGCAGCAAACCAAAGAAGCTGTTGGACGGATGGGTGGAGTCACCTGTGATGCAAAGGGCTTTGCAGGTGAGGTGCAGTAGATCACCTGGAGGGAGGGAAGAGAAGTACCTGCTGCTTCCTCCTTTACACCTTAGACAGGAGGATCTGGGGATGGTCTTCAGGGGAGGTGTTAATGACCCACTGTGTAGCCTCTCTGTTCTCAGTCGTGGCCCCGAGGACCAAAAACCAGGAAAGAGGAGAGGACACAGAGGAAGTGCAACTGCTGCTGGGCTTGATCAGGTGACCCTGAAAGTCTATGTATATTCTTACATATATATGCGTAGCTGGTGTTGTGGGTCCAGGTGAGATCAGTGGAGGTGTGGGTGCCCAGAAATCTGAAGGTAAAGGCAGATTTCACCTGTTCTCCATTTATAATGAGAGAGGAGTGGACATGTCCTCAAGTCCATTATGAATTTGTTTGTGAAGGTTCTGGGAAAGTTCAGGAAACTCTGGGGACCTCACACAAACACAAAGACACACAGGGCAAAGACACAAGGGGGAATCTAATAATCAAGCTCGAAACAGCATAACTAAGACTAATACTGAGCCATTACATGAACCATAATGCAAAATATTACCAAAACACAAGAAACTCCAAACACTGGGTCAAAAGGACCCAGAACCACGACAGAACTCAAGGCTGAGTTACTGATCAGAGTCTGGACTTCACTCGTCAGCCAACATTTTTGATTTGTAAAAATACAGATGGATTTGGTCACTGTCACATTCTCTACATAACGCTTAAACGTTAAATCGACTGGTTATTATATAATGCTTTTCTACTCTGAGCACTGAAAGTGCTTTACACAGCCACACCCATTCATACAAGCACTTTTTCTACACAAGTGCTTTCTAACATTCTCCCACTTTCATACTCTGATGCATCAGAGAACAATTTGGGGTCAGTATCTTGCCCAGTGATATTGTCAAGGCCAAAGCCAGAACGTGGACCCAAAAGCTACTCAAACGGAGGCTCAGAGTGAAGTGAACAAGAGTTTTATTTACAATGGTGCTGTTACAATATTTACAGGTGCAAAAGCTAGGAACGAGGCTGAATGAACATGAACTATGAGGTCTTAGACAAAGTGAACTCAATGCTATGAATGTGAACGGGAAAATACTATGAGATTAATGTGAAGCTCAGCAAGGGGAACAGTGGTACGGGAGCCGATGGTGTAGAGGCAGTGAAACAGAGGCAGAGCTGAGTCAGAGTTGGTTTGGCAATATGACTTAAACAGATCCACAGTTAAAGCATGAAACAGCCTTACTTGTTCACAGGTATGAGGCCTGGGTGAGTCCAGAGGATTGATGATCCAAGATTCCAAACGGAGACGGCGGGAGGACGGGGAGATGAGACTCGAGAAGAAAAACTCAGAGTTTTACCGGCTGTAGAGACGTGAGGAGAGACCAGCGTCCAGGTGAGTGAGGTTATTCCGAGGATGGCAGAGTTTTCCAAGGAACCACTGAAGACACAAGAGAACAGAGGTAAGGACATGAACTATGAGAAACATGAGCATCATGGAGCCATGCGCTAACTTAGGTTAGCAGACAATCTGGTGAAGCCTGGTTGTGAACTCTGGTCTTAAATACAGCCGGCTTGATTAGTGGTGATCCTGCGAGGAATGATGAAGACACCACCCAGAGGAGGAGAGCAGGAACTGTGAAAAATTACTGTGACTCACCCAGACGATGACAGATATTTGACAGCAGACTGGAGCAGTTGGGGATCGAACCAACAACCTTTAGTAGATGAAGACAGAAAAAGGACAGACTCCAGGTCCTTGGCTTGGACTTGCACTAATTGGAAATTATACATTTTATAACTAAATGAGCTCATTTTTATAAACTAATTTCAGTTTCTCAGTTTCAGTATTTGGTATTCTGTGTTTGCTTATATATACAGTGGATGAACACATCAATCTGGCAAAAATGGCAGTTTGTCAAACATTATTATACATGTTTATTCACAATGTTAGACAAGAATAATTTGCAGCGTATTTAATCTCAGTAATATTCTTTTCATCATTAATTCAAATTAATTTCAATAAGAAGATCATTTGTAACCTTCACTAAAGCTGTTTCTGTGCTGTGATGAGCTCTGAAACCTGACTGAAACTCTTCAAATAAGCCATTCCTCTGCAGATGATCTGTTAGCTGTTTGACAACTACTCTTTCAAGGATGTTTGATATGAAAGGAAGGTTGGAGATTGGCCTATAATTAGCTAAGACAGCTGGGTCTAGAGATGCTTTTTAAGTAAAGGTTTAACTACAGCCAGCTTGAAGGCCTGTGGTACATAGCCGATTATTAGAGATAGGTTGATCATATTTAAGATTGAAGAATTAATTAATGGCAGGACTTCTTTGAGCAGTTTTGTAGGAATGGGGTCTAAAAGACACGTTGATGGTTTGGAGGAATTAATTATTGAAGTTAACTCAGAAAGATCAATTGGAGAAAAAGAGTCTAACTTAACATCGATGGTACTAAGAGTAGCTGTAGATAATATTACATCTGTGGGATGATTATTGGTAATTTTTTCTCTAATGATAAAAATTTTATTTGTGAAGAAGTTCATGAAGTCATTACTAGTTAACGTTAAAGGGATGGTTGGCTCAGTAGAGCTCTGACTGTTTGTCAGCCTGGCTACAGTGCTGAAGAGAAACCTGGGGTTGTTCTTATTTTCTTCAATCAGTGATGAATAGTAAGATGTTCTGGCTTTGCGGAGGGCTTTCTTATAAAGCAACAAACTATTTCTCCAGGCTAAATGATGATCCTCTAAATTTGTGACACGCCATTTCCTCTCCAGCTTACGAGTTATCTGCTTTAGGCTACGTGTTTGAGAATTATACCACGGAGTCAGGGACTTTGGATTTGAGGCCTTAGTTTTCACAGGAGCTACAGTATCCAGAGTCGTACGTAGTGAGGAGGTAAAATTATTAACAAGATAATCGACCTCTGTTGGAGTAGCGTTCAGATAGCTGCTCTGCTCTATGTTGGTACAGGGCATTGAAGATGATAACAGTGGGTGGATTATATTCTTAAACTTAGTTACAGCACTTTCAGAAAGACATCTACTGTGATAAAGTCTACTCTCCACTGCTGTGTAATCAATTATTGTAAATGTAAATGTTATCAGGAAATGATCAGACAGCAGAGGGTTTTCAGGAAACACTGTTAAATGTTCAGTTTCTATGCCATATGTTAAAACAAGATCTAGAGTGTGATTAAAGTGGTGGGTGGGTTCTTTTACATTTTGAGAGAAGCCAATTGAGTCTAATAACAGATTAAATGCCATGTTGAGGCTGTCATTTTTAGCATCTACATGGATGTTAAAATCACCCACAATAATTATTTTATCTGAGCTGAGCACTAAATCAGATAAAAAGTCTGAGAAATCAGAGAGAAACTCTGTGTAAGGCCCAGGTGGACGATAGATGATAACAAGTAAGACTGGTTTCTGAGTTTTGGGGGATTTTTGATTGTTTTCAGCTCATATAATCATCCTGCTGTAACCAGGTTTCTGTGAGGCAAAGTAAATCAATTTGTTGATTAATTATTATTTCATGTACCTTCATGTGTCTTTAATGTGCGCACGAGAATCGAAGAATCTGCAAGATGAAGTCCAACTTAAGTTGTGTTATGCTGCCTTCCCCAGGATGTGATCCACAGAAAAAACCTGGGTCTGAAAGCCACGGATCCTCGTCTATCCAAGGTTTCAGCTCATGATCAGTTTTGGTGAACCTTTCTTAAGATAACAAACAAAGCTGTACAGTGGTACTGTAACACAGCCAGCTTGGATGGAGCTCAGGTTGGTGAGCAGGACCAAGACGCCAGCCCGATGATCCGCCTTCTCCAGGTTTATATCTGCCCTGCCTCAGCAGCCAATCAGGACTTAGATTAAATCAGGAAGAGAGACACAGAGCAGGTTAGCAAGGACGTCCTGAAGTCGCTCATAACAGGAGCTGAAATGATGTAATATGTTTTTATTAGTAGGAGTATTGTTGTTATATTTATTACTATTGTCATCATCATTAGGCAGATGATTCTTTTCCACACAGGTTTAAGTTACAGACTTCCTGCACCTGTCTGTGTGGAAGTGGAACTGAACCGTGCTGTTAGTGAGAGGCTGGTTTACTGAGTGTAAAGCTGTCAGCAGGGGGAATAACACAGGGCTGTGAATGAGTCCTGTCACTGTGATCAGGCTCCTCCTTCTAATCCACCAACTTAGTGTTGATGAAGACTAAACAGAGAGATCACAGCTTCTTTATACTTGCTGTAGCTCACAGTTACTCTACACTGCAGATATGACGCCTCTGTTCATCTCAGTGCTGCTGGCTGCTATGTGCCTCGGTATGAACACAACTCTGTTTCTTTGATATCAATCCAACATTGACATGATTCTTTAACAGCACACTGATACTGTTTGTTGGTGTTTTACAGAATGCAGAGCACAAAAAGACAACGTGCTGCAAGCAAAAGGAGAAGAGACTGCTGCTGCAGGAGGCTCAGTAACACTTCACTGTCAGTATGAGAGCAGTGGAACAACTAATTATCTCTTCTGGTACAAACAGGATGGAAACAACAGCCCCAAATTCATCCTGAGTCGTGTCAGCAGGGATGATGGAAAGACAGCAGATGAGTTCAAGGAGAGATTTTCATCCACACTGGATTCCAGCATCAGATCAGCTCCTCTGAAGATCCAGAAGCTTCAGCTGTCTGACTCTGCTGTGTACTACTGTGCTCTGCAGCCCACAGTGACAGGAAACACCAAAAATCTGTACAAAAACCTTTGGAGCAAAGACAACAGAATACTCCACAACATCCACTAGAGGGAGACACACACTGTTAAACCTCTGATTCTTGTGTCATTGGACTGATGACAAATCTTCATCTTTATCTCCAACAGAAATCAAACTGATTAATAACAACATGATAAATGATTGATCACTGATCCCACAGAGGTGGTTGTAGGTAAAGTACAGACATCCAGGACTTGTTTCATCGACTTCTTTACTCAAAAGTGAAAAAGTGCAGAGTTAACTGAACCTTGTGCTACATTAATGTAAATGAATGATATCAGCACACAGGAACACAAACTTTATTTCAGTGTAAATCTGAATTATAATAAAATCACTTTCTTAGATTGAATCAGTGAAGTGGAACATGAGCAGAGAAAAAGGGGGAAAATAAAGACATTTCTATTTTCTGTTGGCTCCATTAGAGAGTGACTGTGCCTCTAACAGGAACATGAGCAGAGAACAGGGTGAAGTGGATTCAGCAGGTGGGAACCCTAAAATCAGCTGTAGTGGCTCAGTGTGGGCAAAAGAATGACAGCTCACAATCATTTCTGCTGAGAGCTCCAGTAGATTTGATTCAAGTACAGGCTGTGATCAGCTGATCTGAGCTTCACTGCTCTTTGTAATGTGAATTCAACCAGATGTGAGCAGCTGTTTGCGAGGATGCTGTCCGTGTGCTCCAGCTTCCTCCCACAGTCCAAAGACATGCGCTTAGTGGGGTTGGGTTAGCTGGTGATTCTTAATTGCCCATAAGTGTGACTGTGAGTGTGAATGGTTGTGTGTCTCTCTGTGTTACCCTGCCATAGACCAGTGACCTGTCCAGGCTGTGCCCCGCCTCTCGTCCAACAGTAGCTGGGATGGCTCCGCCCCCCTAAATTGGCTCAGTGGAAGAGAATGGACGGATGGACGTAAGCAGATGTTTCTTGGCTGATTTCCATCCTCTACACTGACAGTACACTGATTCTGCTGTCTTTACTCTGCACTACACAGTTGGTGTGAAGGTGGAAATCAGTGAATGGATCTCTGCATCATCGGCTACAATTCATCTGAACTTCACATCGTTTCCTTCAAATAAAGGGAGTCACATGCAAGCTTTACATTTTCAGTTCATCAGATAACTCTAACATACTCTGGTGATTAATCCATGGATGGGGCTGCCTTACATGTGTTACTGTTTAGCCTCAACCTCAACCTACCCTACAGCTGCTTTGTGGAACAGACAGAGTGGAGTCAGGTTGGGGAGCATCCTCCAGCTCATGGAAGCTGGACAAAAAGACCAAACTGTTGATGAAATGACTTCACCTGAGTTTGTTTACACTGCTAGTTCATCAGTTTTCCCTTTTGAGTCTCTGGAGACACTGGTGACCTTTGACCTTTTGTACTTATTGTTATTCTTTTGATTCCTATCATAACTATCATTATGTGCTGTTATTATGTGTCATTTTCTGTGCACACTCTGTGCTCCCTGACCGCCTTATGAGTCTTACGCTCTGACAGAAAAGGTTTTTCCGACCTGTTGTAGGATTCAGGCCATCGCTCTCCACACCTCTGGTTCTCCAGTGTATATGTAGTTACAGATCTCATCACTCTCCTACTCCTCCCTTGCTGCTGACCTCACCTTCCAGACATTGTTGGAATGAGAAGGACAGATGTGGAGTCCGGCTCAATGGACCAAGCTGTTGGAACAACTCTTCAACAAATGGAGAAACACAAGAGATGTGACTTTAAAGCTTTTAGTGACTTCAAGTGAGCAGCAGCAGCAACCATAGCTTTGTGCGAGCGCTCTCTGGGGACGTCTCAGCGAGCTGCTTTTCTACAGACAAAGAGGATGTGTGTAGCATGTTGCATATCACCCTGGGACAGACGTGTAGGAGGACTTTCTCAGGAGTTGTATCTCCTGGGAACTTGCTGTGCTTTCGGTTACATGTGATAAGAGCCACGACACACCATTCTAACTTCTCACAATATTTCATGTGTTAAACAAAGATGTTGTATCATACATAAAGCAGGTGTTAGAAAAATGTATTAACAGTCACTGTGTTCTGGTCACATCTTCCTCATAAACCAACACAAGTGGAGGAAACTCTCTCATCTCCCACACACTCTCTCATGGCAGCTTCAGCTTTCACAGCCATGTCCAAAACATAACAGGATACATTCAGTGCTCCCAGTGTTAATAACAGTGTAGGAACAGATTTATCTCTAAATCTCAGTGAATTATTATTTTTATTAGTAATTCAAATACTCTCCTCCAAAACGTTTCAGTCTGAAAGAAACACATATGCAACAAGAACAGCTGTAAAAACAACCAGCAGATGTTTTGCTGTTCATAAAGACCCTAAACAGGTTTCTCTCTGACTCCACCCACTGATGCTGAACTCAGCCAATGAGATGGTCTCTTTCTGCAGAACTACAGCCTGATGTTGAGGAGAAGGCTGTGCAGCAGAGAGGCTGCTTAGTCTTTTCATTCTGCTGAACTTTGTTCATCTGCTGTGTGACTTCAACACCTGAAACATGTTCCTTTACCTGTTTGTACTTTTCTCTCACTGCATAGGTGAGTGTTAGAACACAGAAAAGTCTCATTGTGACAAGATTTGATCAGAGTTATTATTAGCAGATTTCTTCATCTCATTATGCTCACAAAGAAAGAAAAAGACTGACTGACATGAATCATTCATTTGCAGCTTTGGGCTCCATGAACAGCATAAAGCAGGAACGTGCTGAAGAAGCTGTTGCAGAGGGAGGAAACATCAACCTGACCTGTACATATGATGGTTCTATCTACAATATCCAGTGGTACCGACAATACCAGAGATCCAGACCAGAGTTCCTGCTCTCCATCACAGAGGGAGGATCAGTTCATGAAGCTGTGTCGGGATTCTCAGCTCACATTGACAAAACAGAGAAACGTGCAGATCTGGAGATCTCCTCTGCTGCAGTGACAGACTCTGCTGTGTACTACTGTGCTCTGCAGCCCACAGTGACAGGAAACAGCAAAACTCTGTACAAAAACCTTTGGAGCAAAGACAACAGAATACTCCACAACATCCACTAGAGGGAGCCACACACTGTTAAACCTCTGATTCTTGTGTGAATCAGAGGTTGTAAACTTCTGTAGTTTGTTAGGATGGAGTTAGGGGAGCTTTCAGTCATCAGACATTCATGAAGAAAGAGTTTTAGAGGAAACAGTAAAGAAGCATCAGAGTGTTCCTGTTTGAAGAAACTGGAGGTATTTTTTATAGGATATTGAAAGAAATGAAAAGTGTGTAAATCTCCCATTAAACCAGTACAATATTTCTCTTACTGGCACCTTTAGTGAAGCTTCCAGCAGAGGATCTGTGAGGCGTCTGTTTCTCAAACTACAGACTCTCATGTACGTGTCCTCTTGCTCAGTGTGTATCAGTGGAGATTCCCACAGAGCCAGTTAGTTTGTGGAGAAGGTAGTTCTCATCGGTGTATTAAACCTTCATCAGCCTTTGTTCAGAACAAAAACTCTGCTGAGTTTCACAAGAAACTTCTTTTGTTTTTGGGTCTTTTGAAACTAGCCTGGATCTGACAGAAGCTGATGTTCTGCACACAGTTTGTTAAATCTATTGTTTCTTTGAGCATCAGATCATTCTCAGCTACACCAACGAGAACTGGAAAGTTTTTACTCCTCATCAATGATCCTGTAAAACATGACAAAGTTGAATTATGTGACACAGAGCAGCATCTGAACACGGGAGCTGTGAGTGCTGAACAATGGCCTCCATGTGCTCAGTCTTACCTTATGTTACATTATTGTTATTAAATAGTAAATGTAAAATAAGATTTTGTTGGAATTGATTGTAATTTTTTTGGAAGAAGCTTCTGTGATTTTCTATTAGGTAGAGATTTCTTATAGTGAACAAGAAGGGTCGCTGTTACACAAAACTATTTGATTGGCTGAGCTATTAAACTGGCCCCGCCCACTGAAGTTGAGCTCATCCAATGACATTATTTGTTGGTCATTGTGCTGCAGTGGAAGAACATTGTTCATGTGCTGTCTGTCTGGCTTTAATAACTCCAAAGACATGTTGCTGCACCTCTTTTTGCTTCTATCTCACATTATAGGTGAGTTTAAGAACAGGGATTAAAGTTTAGTTGAAGCTGCTGCATTAAGCAGATATACAGACTGCATTTCACTACTTTTCTTCTTTCTTTTTCCAGGACTAACAGCTGGAGACTCAATCACTCCTCAACAAACTGAAGTCACTGAAACAGAAGGAAAATCTGTCAAACTCACATGTGACTATCAGACAACAACAGGTTATGCACGTCTTTTCTGGTACAAACATCATTCTGAACTTCAGGCTCCTCAGTTTATACTCTGGAAAGAGGGACAAGGAGGCAGTGCTGAATATATTCCTGATAAACGATATAAATCAGAAACATCTTCTACATCAACTAATCTGACCATAACAGCCCTAACCCTGGCAGACACAGCTCTCTACTACTGTGCTCTAGAAACACAGTGATACAAAGTGTAGAAGAGGCTGTACAAAAACCTGAACACAGATATCTGACTACTCTTCAAAGAGGAGGGAAGTGGTATTCAAAGCACAGCTTCATATCAGATGGATTCTGCTAATTCCTGTTTTATCAGAGTCACTGTGGTTACAGCTGCTAATGAAACACTGTGGGAGGATTCACATGAGCAGCAAATCCACATCAACCACAAACCAACTGTAGGAACGTTCAGACACAATAAAAACTGTCAAACATCCAAAGCTGCTCATTTACACTATTTTATATTTAGTGGATGAGGACATGCAAAAATGCAGCAGAAGCAAAATAAACAGAGTAACAGAGGTTTATCTCTTTAAGGTAAAATCTCTCACATGAAGCTAAAAGTCCAACCAGGAAGACCATCTCATGCTTATTCCATTTATTCTCTTTGAACTCATCACATCAGATGATGATGCTCTCCTTCATCATTGTCCTGCTCTGGTACTTTGTGCCTGGCCTTCTTGAGGTCTCTGAGCAGGATCCTGGACGCTGCATCATCTGGTAACTCTATTGTGCTTCTGAGGACTTTATGTGTCAGAGTGACAGAATGGTGGTTTCTGTTTTACTGGACTTGTGTGCTAACCTGTCATGGCTCAGAGGCCCGTGAAGTGGAAAGGACTCATGCGCAGAACCAAAAGACCGGAGGCTTGAAGTGATTTGCAAAAAACAAAAACTTTTATTTGCCAGAATTCCTAACTGAGATTGTCAAGACAATAACAAGATTTAACTTTGTGCAAAAGCGTGGTGTCTGTGAGTGCTGGGCTCAGGCTAAGCATGGAACTGTCAGATCACTAAACTGCTGAGGGCTGGAGTGGGGCAGGTGGAAGCTGTGGCAGACCAGGGTCACTGAAACGAAGGAGAGGATAATCAGAACGGTCCAGGGAGTTGTGGGACTTTCCCAGTATATAGGCTGAGATGGCTTACGTGTTCGCAGGCGGGGATAAGCTGGAGGTGAGGCGAGGTCCGGGCGAGTACTGAGTCCTTTACGGGTGCGCAGGGAGGCAGGCAGGTGTGAATGGCCCTTTGCCTGAAAAGGATCAAGCAGCAGCTGACCGGAATCCAGAAGCGTGGCTATGGCAGGGTTTGGATGATGAGTCCAGGTACCGACTAGGAGACAGGAAAAGGGAGGTAAGTAACACACACTGAGAGATGCACAAAAACACGAGGCTGTGAACTAACTGAGGTTAGCAGACGATCTGGCGAAGACTCTTCTTCTTCTTCTTCTTTCTTTCTTACATTTGTATTGGCGGTTGGCAAACAACTGAAAGGTGCATTACCGCCACCAACTGGTATGGAGTATGGTCTGGAACGACGCTCAAAAAAAAAAAAAAAAAAAAAAAATATTCCTCAAATCCTTTCAAACAGTTTCCCCTCTTTTAAAAACTGAAATAAGGCCTGATAACTTTTACTTCCCGAGTCCTTTCGCAACAAATCAACAAGATCCAGTTTGATTTTTAGGTTACTGAGATTTTGAATCAATTGTCTCCTCTCAACCTGATCCGGTTGTTCAGTGATGACGTGACGAATCCTACTTCCAGGCCTAAAGTAGTCTGCGTTTAATATGGCTTTTGTGTTGTTAACATGTTTAATGTTTTGTATTTTCTTCTATTTAATCTCAAAAAGCTCCTAAAAACAGTCAGTGATCACCGTTGACCTCCCTCGGCTTTTATTACCGCTAATCATTTATTTAAGCTCCGTTTTTAAAACCTTACGATGTAACTACAGCCCAGCCCATGCAGCAGTATATGAATAACTAACCTCGTATTGTGGATGGATTATCTCACTTGTTCTCCTGGCTGAAGTTTAGTCCTTTTACAGCATCCTGCCATGCGATTACATTTGTTCCTGACCACCGAGAACACTCACGTTAACTTTTATCGAGTGTGTTAAGGTTCAAAAATATAGGGAAGGAAACACAGGAGGAATGCAAGTAACCACACTGGTCCAAAGGGTAAAGACGATGATTTTAATGAAATGACACGCGTGGGAGAATGAGCGGACTCCGTAAGCAGACAGCCCCACAATCTCATCCTCCTAACATCAAAATACAGTTTTATATGCATCAGAGTATATTTAGTGACGCCCCCTCATTGCGTCATCACATACATCAGCTTCAAAACCACAAATGTTCTATTTGACAGCTTAAGGCACAATTAAAAGTACACTGGCTTCCATCTTCTCCCCGGTGGTTTCCCGTAAGCCAGCTCAGCTCTCGCATCGTGCATCTACTGCTTCATCAGTCAACTCTCACCTACACCCTAACAGTGTGTGTGTGTATGTGTCTGTGCGTACACAGAGTGTGCATCTGCTCTCTGCACCTTAGTTGACCTCACGTAGGCAACCAGGCTAAGGCCATCCTGTGTTGTGATGATCTTAACTTCTATGTAAAATGTATAAAACAAATATTTCAATCTACTACAACTACTTAAAACTTAATCAAAGCTTAATCAGACGTATAAATGCATAAAAGATGATAATAGCATCATCAAAACTCTGGTTTTGGTTTCACTTTTGCAAAAGCACACCGTTTCCTGTCAGCCTGCAATCAGCTTCTCCCCCACTGAAGACTATGTGTAAGAATATAAAAACATTCAGAAACCTTTAAATTATAGATTCAACTGATTATAACTGAACCTGTAATAAACCTGTTAATATTTGATTATGATAACCCCTGTAATACAAATTATAACCTAATGCCAGCACTTCAATAAATGCTTGGATGAAATGATAATTAATGCAATGATAAAGATGATGGTTATGAACAGTAACCCTAAAATAATTCCTATAATTCTACAAGTGGAAAAAAAGTTAGCTTGTTTATATTATGCTAACATAGCTGTGTCGCTAGCGGTCACGTAGCACATCATTATATACCAGCTAGCCAAACTTCAGTAACCCTACAAACGTCACTGCTGTTTAGTTTTCTGTCTTCATTTATGTTGGAAGTGATAGCAGAGCTGTACGTTTGAATTTGTTTCTAAACCCCGCAGTCAGGACATGCTATATTGTATTTAGATAGAAGCTAGCGAGCTAACTTCCTGCTAACTTCTAACTCCGTTAAATGTCATAAATTCCGTTTTCATGGATGCCTGGATGTTAAACTCAATTGTTACACCTGGTAGAGCAGAACGCTGATCATTTTATTAAAGATGAAAGACTTTAGACAGTTTTTCAACTCTCAGTAATGCCACAGTGATCGTTTGATATATGGACCTGCAGCGGAGTTTAGGCCCAGACATGGCTAGTGACGTCAGACTGAACAACCGGATAACTCTGACACTGCAACATGACATGTTCTACAGTTTCCTCTACCCCACAGTAATCACATTTTCCGGTACTATGTTTCCTTATCATGAATAATGTATTATTCAAGCCAGTATGTCCAAATCTCAGTCTGGATATGATCACCTCCTCCCTCCTAGTCCGTCCTGCGTTTCTCATTCCTCCCACCCTCCTTTGAATTTTATACAACCATCGTTCCTTCTTTTCTTCCTCCCACTGCTTTTGCCATCTTGCTCTCATATCTTGCCTTACCATACTCCTTATCTCTGCTTGGCCAAAACTAACAGCCATGTCAACCACCCCATGTTTTACGGCCTCCTTTGCAACTCTATCTGCCTTTTCATTCGCCCATACTCCACAGTGCGCTGGAACCCATAAAAACACGACTGCAAGTCCCATCATGTGTATCCGGAAAAGTGTCTGCTGAATTTCCGCCAAAACATCTGCTCTACTGTCTGAGTGACTATGCTGTAGACTGACCAATGATGAACTTTTTTTACATTTGTCCACCACCTTCTGAATATGTGCAGCCCATGTTAACCTCTCATCAAACCACAATCCAAGAAACTTAAATTTACTCACCCTTTCTAATTCTTGATCATACAACTTAAGCTTGACGTCCTTACCAACTCTCTTCCTTGTAAAAAACATCACCTTGGTTTTATCAACTGAAAATTTAAAACCCCACTTATAAGACCACTCTTCGACTCTTCTAATTGTTCCCTGCAGTTTCTTCACAATATACTCTATATTTTTCCCTCTTTTCCATATTGCTCCATCATCAGCAAACAGTGAACATCCCACCCCTGCCTCTAAATCATTAAACACATCATCTATCATCAAAGAAAATAACAAAGGGCTCACTATGCTCCCTTGAGGTGTACCATTTTCTACCAAAAACCTTTCAGAAAAAACCTTCCCAATCCTCACTTGAATATGTCGCCCCTTTAAAAAATCCATTATCCACCCGTACATCCTCCCGCTAACACCCAATTTACAGAGTTTAATCAGTAGGCCATCTCTCCACATCATATCATAGGCCTTTTCTATATCAAAAACACCGCAACTACACTCTCACTGTTTGTTTGTGCTTTTCTAACTTCATGTTCCAAACATAAAACTGGATCCATAGTAGTCCTCCCTCTTCTAAACCCACTTTGATATTTAGAGATAAATCCTCTAGTTTCCAAATAGTACGTCAATCTTTCAGTTATCATACGCTCCATCACTTTACAAACATGCGATGTTAATGCTATAGGTCTAAAATTTCCTGGATTTGTGACATCCTTTGTGACCGCATTACATATCACCGCCTTTATCCAGGGGATGCCATACCCTGCATTTATGGACTTCCTAAAATCCAAAAGGAAGGGGTCCCACTCAGACCCATAGTCAGTAGCACAAACTCAGCCACTTATAACATTGCGAAACACCTTGCTACCATCCTTGCACCTCTCGTGGGGAACACCCCACACCACATCAAGAACTCCACCGACTTCACCGACAAGGTCCAGAAACTTACCCTGGATCCAGATGAAACCATGGTGTCCTTTGATGTAGTCTCCCTCTTCACTTGCATACCCACCACGGAAGCAGTGGAGACTGTCAGAAAACGACTACAAGAAGACAGCTCCTTGGAAGACAGGACCAACTTCACACCCGATCAGATCTGCACACTGTTAGACCTCTGCCTTACCACAACATACTTCAAATACAACGAAGGCTTCTACAGACAAAAACATGGCTGTGCCATGGGCTCCCCTGTGTCACCTATTGTAGCCAACCTTTACATGGAGGAAGTGGAAAGAAAGGCTCTTGGCTCTTTTAAAGGGAGAGCACCCAGCCACTGGTACAGATATGTAGATGACACCTGGGTCAAAATCAAGACACAAGAAGTGGAATCCTTCACTGCGCACATTAACGCCGTGGATAAAAACATCAAGTTCACCAGGGAAGACACTAAGGATAACTGTTTGCCTTTCCTGGACTGCGCCGTGCACATTGAAGAGAATGGCAACCTCAACATCGAAGTTTACCGGAAGCCCACACACACGGACCAGTACCTCCTCTTTGACTCCCATCACCCTCTGGAACACAAACTGGGAGTAATTAGGACCCTACACCACCGGGCAGAACATGTTCCCTCTAAGCCTGAGGGAAAAAAGAAGGAACACACACACGTAAAGGAAGCACTGAAAACATGTGGTTATCCTAACTGGGCGTTCATAAAGTCAGCAAAGATGCACAGAAAAGAAGATCAGACACCAGCGAGGGAGGATAAGAAAGACAGACGCAACAACGTTGTCATCCCCTATGTAGCCGGTGTATCAGAGAAACTCAGGAGAGTCTTCTCCAAGCACGACATCCCAGTGTACTTCAGACCCAGCAACACACTCAGACACAAACTGGTTCACCCGAAAGACAAAACTCCAAAACACAGACTGAACAACGTGGTGTATGCTGTACAGTGCAGCGAGGAATGCCCAGACCTCTACATTGGAGAGACCAAACAGCCACTTCACAAGCGCATGGCACAACATAGAAGAGCCACCTCCACAGGACAAGACTCAGCAGTCCATCTGCATCTAAAGGATAAAGGTCACTCTTTCGAGGATGCCAATGTTCACATTTTGGACAGAGAGGACAGATGGTTTGAAAGAGGAGTGAAAGAGGCCATCTATGTCCACTGTAAGCGACCATCTTTGAACAGAGGTGGTGGTTTACGACACCAACTGTCTGCCATCTATAATCCAGTTTTGTGATCCTTCCCAGACGCCTTAACGCCCACTCACATCCTGGGCCATCTGACCTCAGGAATTCACATGACAAGGTGGGGCCAGGTTTCACAATGAGCTCACCCGAAACCCTGGCTGATTAGGTCCCACACCCGCTTTCACACCTTGGCTCATGTGATTAGAGGATCACCAGGGGGTCCTTTGTCCCTCTTTGGGGGGATACTCCCACTGGGTTTAAATCTAGGACTCTCTGCCATTTGACCTTAGAACTGAAGAAGCTTCTCGGATGAGAGGTGAAACGTCTTCAAGCAACTTAAAGAAGTCCAGACGCTTTTCTTTGCAAACTCCTTTGACAACATCCTTTCCAGGTTTCCATATGGGCACCACCACAGCTTCCTTCCAGCTTTGCAGCAGTTTCCCACCCTCCCAAACACTGTTATACAACCCTAACAAAAGATCTTTAGCTGACTCACTGAGTTGGTTTAACATGGTATAGCATACCTGATCTTTTCCCGGTGCTGATAATTTAGATTTCTGTAGTACTCGATGTAGTTCTGTCTTTGTAAAAAGGATATATAATGAATCATCTGTATCCCCTACCAGGTCCATTAAGCCTCTATTCTCTGCAATAGTCATGTCTCTTCCTCGTCACCCTTCCTCACTAACATTGCCTGAACTGTGGACTTTAACAAAAGTTTTTCGATATTTAATCACTTTATCACACTCCTGTGTCAAACATGGCACAATCTTCTTCTCCCCTCTACCGTCTGTCCTCTTCATCACCCTGCTGGCCGCCTCTAAAACTGCCTTACAAATAAAATAATTTAACTCATCCACCCCCACATTCATATCAATCTTTTGCATTTCTTGATCACTAACTAATCTAAATGTATCCCAATCAGCATCCCTAAAACACCACTGCTTCACCCCCCCCGTCTCGTTTTTCTATACTGAACTCAATCATCGTTGTTGTAAAGGCTCACCTTTCAGCACATTCACTTCACCAGATAATAATAATAATGCACTGGATTTATATAGCGCTTTTCAAGGCACCCAAAGCGCTTTACAATGACATTATTCATTCACTCTCACATTCACACACTGGTGGAGGCAGCTACAGTTGTAGCCACAGCTGCCCTGGGGCAGACTGACAGAAGCAAGGCTGCCATATCGCGCCATCGGCCCCTCTGGCCAACACCAGTAGGCGGTAGGGTAAAGTGTCTTGCCCAAGGACACAACGACCAGGACAGAGAGGCCGGGGATCGAACAGGCGACCTTCCGGTTACAGGTGCCCTTCCCAACCCCCTGATGCACCTTGTTTCTTTTCCTCACCTTTGATTGGGTGTGGTGCTTGGCCTTAATTGCACTCACCTGTCACTCGTTATATAAGGACTGCACTCACCTACCCCTCACTCTTTCTTCACTCCCACATGGGGCGGCAGCTGAGGTGAGTTTCTCTTTGAGTCTCCTGAGTTCATGTATTATTTTGAGTTATTTAAATCATACTCTATTTCCTTTCAGAGAGAGCAGTCCATGTGTGTCTTTCCTTTCTTTACCCATTATTCAATAAAACGACAAAACCTGTAAATGATTCACTGCTTATTCTCATTCTAATCGGATGAGCTCATGATGATGACCACTTAAACCCTGAACCTTCCTTCCTCTAAAACAATCATCATTATAGGATAATGGTCACTGCCTACAGTTGTCTCTTTCAGTGCCTGCCATGAACAAATACCTGCCAGCGAGTCTGACACCAATGTAAGGTCAATTGCTGATTCTGCACCTGTTCTAACATCCACTTTCGTGCCACTTCCATCATTCAAACACACAAAATTCTTCATCTCCATCAATTCTTCAATCACTGCACCATTCCGATCATTACCATTACCCCATAATGTCCTGTGTGCATTAAAATCCCCACACCAAATTACTTTTCCCTTTAAATATGTGTCAAGTTCATCCACCGATATCAGTTTATTAGCTGGATTGTAGAAATTAATCACTCTGAAACTTCCAGTCCCTCCCCAGACTTCAAGTATAATATATTCTAACTGTGTTCCCAAAGCTACAACTCTATATTGAATCCCTTGTGCCACAAATATTGCACACCCTCCTCCATTACCCTCCTCCACATCTCTGCGAACACTCCTATAACCTTTAATAACAAAATCTAAAGTAGGTTTGAGCCATGTCTCCTGAATACAGATTATGCCTGGTTTCTTTTTGTATTGTTTGACCAATCCCTTAAATTCTTGTCCATTTGCAATCAGACTTCTGGCGTTCCACTGTAAAATAATCATATTACACTCTCCTCTGGTCCTCCTGCCTTCCCCTCCCCTCCAAGTCTTTTATTGACAGTTTCCCAAGATTTATCTTTAATGCCAAAAAACCTCTCTGCTCCTTTCACAACTATTTTAATTTTCTCTGTTTTGTGTTTCACCTGGTCTGTACAGTTTATGACATAGGCAATAAACAAAATCATCTTCTCCACTGTCAGTCCTGTACGAGCTCCCTGTGAATGTATTACTTCTGATGTTGATGGTCGAACCTTTTCTGTCCCGTCCTTTGCCTTTTGTACCCTTTTGACAGCCTCAGCGTAATTTAAGTTGTGAGCTACTTTGACTTGCTCGACCTCCACAGCCTTCTTCCTTACTTCACACCCCCCGTAACTCACCCTGTGCTGCCCCCACAGTTACTGCATTTATCCTGTACACTATCCCCACATTCGTCATATCGGTGTTCCCCTCCACACTTGGGGCACCTCTGTTTCCCTCTGACAAACTGCAGCGATGTGTCCGTATCTTTGGCATTTATAGCACCTGAGGGGTGGTGGCACATATGGTCTAACAGGAAAGCTCATGCAACCTATTTTAACTCTGTCCGGCAGGACTGCCTCCTGGAATTCCAATAGAACCGACAGGCTACTCACCCTCTCCCCATTAATCGTTTTTAGCAGTCTTTGTACTTTGCTGACCTCACCACCATTAATACATCGCTTGAGCTTCTCCAGGTCCTCTTCTACAGGGATACCCGTAATCACCCCCCGTGTCACTTTGTTGTCTCCTAAGATCCTTTTGTCTCCTACAGTCTTCCTACAAATACTTTCAGCATTCAACACTTTATTTCTTTGTTCTTCTGTCTTAACCACTATCAGCACTTTCCCATCCCTGACAATTTTAGCCAGCTGAACATCTCCAAACTTCTTTTTCAGTTCTCTAGACAACGCTATTGGGCTTAGCTGCACATCCTCATCTTCCTTCCTGAGCTTTAGAATTATTTTGAAATCCTCCCTCACCATTTTCCTCCGGACAACTCTGGACCCCTACTCCGAACTGTTCTCCTCCAAGCTCCGTTTACTAGTCTGTGTCCCAAATAAACTCGCCTCCTCTGTCCTGCTTCTCCCTCTTCCTGATCTTCGCCCTCCAGCAACCGGGGTCCAGTAACTAAAATCCATATCATCATCCTCACCCACCTGAGACGCCATTCCAGCCAGTCATATACCAGTTTATGCCCAACCGCCAAGGCCCGTGATCCAAATCCGTAGTCCGCAGTCCAAAGTCCAAAAACTAAACGATTCACTTAAACCGTATGGAATGTATGCTTCTAGCTTGTCGACCGACCACCGTCCGCCTGGCGAAGACTTATTGTGTGCGCTGCTCCTAAATACTGCCAGAATAATTGCCTGCAGCTGAGGAACGGGGAGGGGCAAGAAGGGCTCCACCCAGAGGAGGACAGCTGATGCTGTGGAAAGTTACTCAGACTCACCCGGACCATGACACTAACCACAAAGCCAAAGCATGTAATTGCATCATCAGGTCTGCAGCAGTATGTTCTGGACACTCTGGTGAAGAGAGGAGCTGAGCTGTCATCTGATCATCATCTGGGGGTGAGCTGAGTCAGGTGGTGGGGGAGAATGCTGGACAGGCCTGGCGTATCAAAGTGGTTCAGGTGATCTTCAACTCCCACCTCCAGCAGAGCTTTGGCAGCAGTCTGAGTGAGGCTGGGGACTCAGTGCTGATGGGGCTGTGCAGAGCTTTGGCTGCAAGCTGGTTGGTGCTTGTAGTGTTGGTGACCTCCTAACCAGATCTCATTAACTCCTCATGTTTTGGGGAATGAAAGGTCCAGCTGAAACATCCACTCTTTGTCAGATTGTTGTCTTCATTCTGGTGGAAATTCAGCTCTTAATTTATGACTTATGAGTTTGTGCTTGTAGCTTCTGTTACCTCACCATGTTCTCTTGTGTCTGCTCATAGCTCTGTGGACTTGAGTTACCTGAAACCTGAAGGATTCTCTCATTGTCTGCTGTTTGGAAAGGACTTACTTGTAACAGAGCTGGAAAACTCACCTGGAAAACTAACCTGCCCATCCACTCTCCACCCTCTCAGCCTTCTGAAACCTTCACTTACCTCCCTGACACAGAAACTCTAAAAGTGAAACACAAGAAAGGACTCTAATAAATACTATATAAGCAATTCTGACTGCACTGACACTCAGCAGTCGTTCTCTCGGGCAGTTCTCTGGTGTCTCCCTGCTCTGTCCATCGGCAGGAAACCTACTTACCTGCCCCTCTGTCTTTGAACCTTCTCAAAATAAAAGCATGTAAAGCTTTAGCCTCATGTGGGCTGCTTTAGAGTCGATGCATTCCTGTAATCATGACACTGAGAGGTTGTTCCAGTGATTTAAATCATGTATTAATCGTAGTGGAGAGAAATTAATATGAATATTTCCTGTGTGAAGATGATGGTGTGATATCAGGGCTGCCACATGAAGGGGCAAAGTGAACAAGTTTATGAATACCTCTAAAAAAAACCCTTCAATGAGTATAAATGATCTTCTGATATTAACAATATCCTGGAACACCAACATGCACGCTCAGTCATCCAGGTAAGGAAATCCTAAAAAGCTGATTCTGTTCATCTGGATGTTTTCAGTGGGAGAAACGTTTCATCATCATCATCAGGTGACGTCTTCAATCTCAGCTGACCTTTGCACAATGACTGAAACCAGCACCACTGAATGAACAATGGGCTGTGAGGTCAGTTTATGATCATTAATATGCAAATTGTCACAACCATTGATCAACATCCACTGATCAATGGTCATGAGTACCATTCTCTGTTAATCATACTAAGCTGCTGTGGAAGCACAAAACTATTTGATTGGCTGAGATGAAGTTACAAAAACTAATGGTACTAAGATGTAACTGGCCCCGCCCATTGAAATTCAACCAACCAATTACATTATTCCACTTTCAAATTCAGTCATAGACGATGAACATATAGACATAATCTTCAATGTTTCCAACTCCACATCATGCCAATAATAATCATTATTCTTTGCAGAAGTAATTGTAGTATTATTGTAGTACCAGTATTTGTAACTGTATTAGTAGTTTTTTCTAGGAGTTGAGGGAGTTCTTCCTTCCCAATGTTGCCAAGTGTTTGCTCTCAGGGAATCAGCTGTTGGAATTTTCCCTGTAATGCTGTCGAGTCTTTATGACATAAAACACCTCGGGGTGCTTTTTGATTTAGTGCTTTATAAATAAAACTGAGTTAAACTAAATATTCAGACTGAAGGAGCAGGGAATTGCACCATCAACCTTCCAGTTAGTAGACTAACTGCCTAATACAGACATTTCAGCCTGACTTACAGGCATGGGGTTAGTGTCTGTGTAGATGTGAGATCAGGTTAATGTGAGGCTGTCAGTACTTTGTACAGTACTGTGTGAAAGTCTTGAGCCTCCCCTCACTGATTTATATTTACAGCATGAATCATCTGTGGACTGAAGCAGCACAGAGCTGAAATATGAGCTCCCACCTGAAAGTGAAAATGCTGCTACTAGTGTGTAAAGAGGAGGAAGTGAGAGAAGTTCAAACCCAGATCAGAGAGGAGGAGGAGAGATTCAGGGAGGAGCTGAGCTGTTACTGAACTAGAAGAGAGAGAAACCTCCACATTCAACAGAGTTCAGCACACAAACCATAAACTTTACCTTCATTCAACATGTTGTCTTTGGACTATTATGCACTTTCTTTACTGATTCTCACCATTCTAACAGGTACGTTACAATCTGTGTGTTTAAAGAAATACATTTGAATTGTGATGATTTATAAAAGTATCAAATATGTTTCTGTTCCTTTAGGTGTCAGCTGTGAAGATCTCACTCCAACCAACAAAGAAGTGTTCAGTGTAGAAGGCAGCACTGTTACTCTGTCCTATAGATACTCCAAAAAGGCAACTGGAAGTGATCATTTCTACTGGTATCGACAATATCCTGGAAAACCACCAGAGTTCCTGCTCTATCATTTGGGATCAGGAAGTGTAATGAAAGAAGAAATCTCTGGACTGTCTGTTCAAGTTGTGGATGATCAAAAACAAATCGATCTCAACATCTCCTCTGCTGCAGTGACAGACTCTGCTGTGTACTACTGTGCTGTGAAGCCCACAGTGACAGGAAACACCAAACCTCTGTACAAAAACCTTTGGAGCAAAGACAACAGAATACTCCACAACATCCACTAGAGGGAGCCACACACTGTTAAACCTCTGATTCTTGTGTCATTGGACTGATGACAAATCTTCAATCTTTATCTCCAACGGAAATCAAACTGTCACTGATCAATGACAACATGATAAATGATTGATCACTGATCCCACAGAGTTGGTCGTAGGTAAAGTACAGACGTCCAGGACTTTTTCCATCAACTTCTTTACTCAAAAGTGAAAAAGTTGACACTTAACTGAACCTTGTGCTACATTACAGTTTTTTTTCTGATGGCTTGAGCACATTTTTTGTAACTATTGGCTATTTTTGCAAAATTCTACACACAAATAAGAAAACCCTTCACCAAATCAGCAAAACATTGTAGTTTTCTTATAAAAGCGAATAAACCTTTGCTTAACTCTCCAAACCTTCGTAAAAATGGTATTTTCATATCAAACAGTTAACACAAGCCATGACATTAATAAGCACACAATGCACCAACTGCACACTGATGGTATGAATAAAAACACATCTGGCTTTTGCTTTCTCTGTGCACAAGGTAGGCTATGTCAGTTTGAGCTCATACTTTTGTCATAGGTCCGTAAACATAGAGGGATCCAAACTTCAAGTACTGGTGTTTATTCACACACATCAAAACAAACACAAGTGTTTATTTCCAAGTCAAAACGAAATAGTAATTTCACTGAGGAAAAAAAAGAAATCAGTCTACATCGTGTCGTCTCTCTGGGTCCGGCCACAAAATTTCGTCTACATGACATGCAATGTCCACCAGTCCAAGGCACCGGGGAAAATATCTTCTGGAATGGCGTATCCAGGCCTGACATGATGCCTGGTCAGTATCCCCACATGCCTCCTCCATTACCTGTAAAAGGGCTATGCGTTGATGGGGATGACGGTCATAGACCTTCCAGCGCCAGGCAGAGAAGAACTCTTCAACTGGATTCAAGAATGGAGAGTATGGGGGGAGGATGGGTACAGTGAAGAGTGGGTGATCTGTAAACCAGTTGCGGACCAAAGCAGCCCTATGGAAACTAACATTGTCCCATATGATGACGTATCTGGTCTGCTCTGGTCTCTGAACATTAGTGAGCATGTCATGTAAAGTGTCCAGGAATGTAATAATGTGTGCAGTGTTATATGGGCCCACGTTGTCCTGGGACTAGTGCTAGTGAGAAGACAACACTAATATATTTGCCACAGGCTATTTAATCCTTTAAGACCTACCATGGAACCAAGTCCGCCAGAGCTTATCTTTACATTTTACATGCTGTAGTGCCATTTGTGGGAGCATTTCAAGTTGCTATACATCAATACAACCGTTATAGCCCAAAGTTTAATAATATGTATGCATTAAGTCCATAGTAACTACATAAATTGCAAAAAAGTGCAATAAACTACAAAAAAATTGAAAATCATTTGTTTTGTTTTTTACATATATTTCTAGTTAGAGAAATTTAAGAGGCGTATCCCTCAAAACTGTAAATACAAAAAAGTTGCACAAAATAGTTTCCAACCACGAGAAATTTATTTTGAGTGTCTTCATAGTTTTATTTTTGAGATACACTAATTTTTATATACTACAGGAAAAATGAAAATAAATAAATGCAAATTTGCAAAAAAACAGCATGTGCATCAAAATAAACTATTTCCAACAGTGCAATTTGACTTCTAAGCATCCCAGAAACGATACAGAAAAGCATAAAGTCAAACATGACTTTTAAAAACACCAACATAGGCTTTGAAGCTGAAAAACTACAATTTCCGCGAAAATGACGTCACTTCCGGTTTCGGACAGGTAATGGTAGACATGCGATAGTTCACGCTGACTTATATTCCAACGTAGGAAGTGTTATGAACAGCTGATCGGATCGGCAAAGCGTGTTTCTGGAATATTATGTTTTTGTTGCTGGAAGTGCTTTTTATGCAATTTTTGCAAAGCTATATGTGGAAGGAAACCGTGACCTCGGGGAAGCTAATGGAATAAGATGCAAGTACAACTCCTACAGTTTCATACGCAAAAAAACCATTATTGCGCTACCTTACGTGGTTCCAGTTCTACAGGGATTTAAAAATAGTTAGGCAAAACGGAGCGTGCCTGCTCCGACCGGTTGTAAAGGGTTAATGATATATTTTATGTAATAATTTATAAAATTAGGGTTAGAAACGATAGAAGACAAATGGCACGATAGACCCTTTTCTATCGTCCACACGATATATATCGTCATATCGCCCAGCACTACCTGGGACATTGATTATGTCACGGTGTTCAATAATGTTCCTGCCACGTCTCCTCATCTTAGTGAGGTGAAAACCAGCCTCATCCACAACAAACTGCTCATGACCCATCTGCCTGTAGCTCCATCACTCTCTATACAAGACAAAACAAATGCAGCACAGCAGGCACATGCACAGCACTACAGTATGCACTTCCAGATTCAGTACCAATGATACTATAGCTTACCTGCACGTAGTCATATCGCAGGTGATTTACACGTTCACTGTTCACTCAGGGTCATTCCATGGTTGATTACATGGTCCACTATTGTGCTCTGATGTCATCAGTAATTCTATTTCTTACTCTTCTTACCCTTCCTCTTCCCCCTCCTCTTGCTCCTCCTTGTCCTTGTTGTCCTCTTCGTCCTACTTCTTCACCTCCACGTCCCCTTCCTGGGCCTCCTCTACTTCTCACTCTTCCTGCTCCCTCCACTGTACTCCACATACAGAGCTTACCTGTATTATGGTGCTTAGGCTGATTGCAAAGTGAACTAATGATCTAAAACAGTTTTCACATGTGACAGTGTGCCAGACAGTTGATAAAATAGTGTAAATAATGGCCATAAATGTGTATAGTTTTGCTAGGAGTGTGTTGATCATTTGGAAATTGAGTGTAAAGCCGTGAGTTGTGTTTACAGTTCCTCAAAAAGAGTGCTGTGCAGTGGATTGTAGCTACAGGTTTGCAAAGTGTGTGTTACAAAATGGCAAACTGAGTGCAAAGCAGTGTTTGTGCTTTTAGTTTTGCAAACTCAGTGAGTGGTTTTGCTATAAGTATTAATAGTTTTAGAAATTGTGCTATAAGAATCACAGTTAGGGTTTAAGCATTCAGGAAAAACTGTAACTGGTCTTCCTCATAAACCAACACAAGTGGAGGAAACTCTCTCTCATCTCCCACACACTCTCTCATGGCAGCTTCAGCTATCACAGCCATGTCCAAAACATAACAGGATACATTCAGTGCTCCCAGTGTTAATAACAGTGTAGGAACAGATTTATCTCTAAATCTCAGGGAATTATTATTTTTATTAGTAATTCAAATACTCTCCTCCAAAACGTTTCAGTCTGAAAGAAACACATATGCAACAAGAAAAGCTGTAAAAACAACCAGCAGATGTTTTGCTGTTCATAAAGACTCTAAACAGGTTTCTCTCTGACTCCACCCACTGATGCTGAACGCAGCCAATGAGATGGTCTCTTTCTGCAGACCTCCAGCCTGATGTTGAGGAGAAGGCTGTGCAGCAGAGAGGCTGCTTAGTCTTTTCATTCTGCTGAACTTTGTTCATCTGCTGTGTGACTTCAACACCTGAAACATGTTCCTTTACCTGTTTGTACTTTTCTCTCACTGCATAGGTGAGTGTTAGAACACAGAAAAGTCTCATTGTGACAAGATTTGATCAGAGTTATTATTAGCAGATTTCTTCATCTCATTATGCTCACAAAGAAAGAAAAAGACTGACTGACAGGAATCATTCATTTGCAGCTTTGGGCTCCATGAACAGCATAAAGCAGGAACGTGCTGAAGAAGCTGTTGCAGAGGAAGGAAACATCAACCTGACCTGTACATATGATGGTTCTATCTACAATATCCAGTGGTACCGACAATACCAGAGATGCAGACCAGAGTTCCTGCTGTCCATCACAGAGGGAGGATCAGTTCATGAAGCTGTGTCGGGATTCTCAGCTCACATTGACAAAACAGAGAAACGTGTAGATCTGGAGATCTCCTCTGCTGCAGTGACAGACTCTGCTGTGTACTACTGTGCTCTGCAGCCCACAGTGACAGGAAACACCAAAACTCTGTACAAAAACCTTTGGAGCAAAGACAACAGAATACTCCACAACATCCACTAGAGGGAGCCACACACTGTTAAACCTCTGATTCTTGTGTCATTGGACTGATGACAAAGACAACAGAGAAATGAAGCAGTAAAGATCAGAGACAGAGACAGAGCTGCTGTGGAAGCACAAAACTATTTGATTGGCTCAGCTATTAAACTGGCCCCGCCCACTGAAGTTGAGCTCATCCAATGACATTATTTGTTGGTCATTGTGCTGCAGTGGAAGAACATTGTTCATGTGCTGTCTGTCTGGCTTTAATAACTCCAAAGACATGTTGCTGCACCTCTTTTTGCTTCTATCTCACATTATAGGTGAGTTTAAGAACAGGGATTAAAGTTTAGTTGAAGCTGCTGCATTAAGCAGATATACAGACTGCATTTCACTACTTTTCTTCTTTCTTTTTCCAGGACTCACAGCTGGAGACTCAATCACTCCTCAACAAACTGAAGTCACTAAAACAGAAGGAGAACTTGTCACACTCACATGTAGCTATGAGACAACTTCAAGTTATCCTTGGCTTTATTGGTACAGACATCATTCTGACCTTCAGGCTCCTCAGTTTATACTCTGGAAAGGAGCAAAATCAGACAGTCATCGTCAGTATATTCCTGATAATCGATATAAAACCCAAACATCAGATCGATCAACAACTCTGACCATAACAGCCCTAACCCTGGCAGACACAGCTCTCTACTACTGTGCTCTACAAACACAGTGATACAAAGTGTAGAAGAGGCTGTACAAAAACCTGAACACAGATATCTGACTACTCTTCAAAGAGGAGGGAAGTGGTATTCAAAGCACAGCTTCATATCAGATGGATTCTGCTAATTCCTGTTTTATCAGAGTCACTGTGGTTACAGCTGCTAATGAAACACTGTGGGAGGATTCACATGAGCAGCAAATCCACATCAACCACAAACCAACTGTAGGAACGTTCAGACACAATAAAAACTGTCAAACATCCAAAGCTGCTCATTTACACTATTTTATATTTAGTGGATGAGGACATGCAAAAATGCAGCAGAAGCAAAATAAACAGAGTAACAGAGGTTTATCTCTTTAAGCTAAAATCTCTCACATGAAGCTAAAAGTCCAACCAGGAAGACCATCTCATGCTTATTCCATTTATTCTCTCTGAACTCATCACATCAGATGATGATGCTCTCCTTCAGATTTGGTGAAAACATCACTGTCCTGCTCTCATGTTTAAGTGTTTTCCCCTCTCAAAACATAAAATCCGAGTAGAAGATGTTATATTTTTTACTGTAACAAGCACAAACATGTTTAATGAATCATATCTCACAACTTTAAATGCAAATATAAATTGTCAATTTTAAAATCCTATGCAAAAGTTTTGCAAACAGCAAAGTTACTTGCAGCCATTTATCTTTTATCCTTTCATTTTTTGATTGGTCGACATGGTGCATTTTTCCACCAACACCAAAGGGGTGATTTTTTGTTTTGTTTTTTTTTGCTCATAAGCAGAGGTCTCGCTGCGCTGTCCTTAGACAGCAAACGTGACGAAACTATTGAGGAAAAACAGGCGTATATATTGTTTATCATGACTCTGGTTTTACGTGGCCTATCGACACAATTTACAAACTGGCACCTTGTTGCTTTGTCTTTAAGTGGTCATGTGATTGGCTTACTACGACTACTTTATTCTTCCTCAGTCAAACAGCAGCACTCATGTGACTGTTTTGCCCCCTTAGCTCCAGGTGTTGTGCCAAAAAGTGATCGTCGGGCAGAAAGTGATTACCGTCCGCGGGAGCGCGCAGCTGCTTAAAGCTGTAGCGCCCAGATTACTTACAGCTATATCTGTGCAACTGATATAAGATGCTGTAACATGAACACAGCTTCAACCGTCTGTTTGTTGAAAACTAGTAATGCAACCGCACCACATCCAAAATCTAAATCTGTGGAGTTCATCCTTGGTAAGCAAAAACAGGACACCATGGCTCCCTCCGCCTCTCATGGAAAAGTCTCTTTTTAAAACTTGTTTTATTAGTTTTAATCTTTAAAATGTAAAAATTAAATTATATGCAACATTCTCTGACTGGAAGAAATTTGTTTAACATTTAAACCTATTTTCTGCACATTCCTGCACATAAAATAAAATAATTTTTTGTGTTTACACTCAGTCTTTCAAATAAATGCAAGTAAAACACAGCAGAAAATAAATAAAATCAAAGACTAGCAGTCCTGTTGCTCTATTTTCACCTGTAAAGCAGGACTGGGGTAGGCGGAGGTTTGCCCTGGTGCAGGTGTGCCGCAGCGGTCAGTGGAAGAATGCAAGTTTCTCTGTGAATTTCCCTGGTAGCTACTCGGTGCTTGCTCATAAGTTTAGGGGTTTTTTCGCTGTAAAAAGAGGTTTTCTTCCCACGCAGTGAACAGCGGACACTAATGTTTTTGTCACTTTTAATGGAATCAAACTCAAAGTAAGGTCAGTACTTCCACGCTTTAAACGCTGCACGCTCATACTCTCTCCTGCACTCGATATATGATCCATTGTTGATCTGCACACAGCTGTTGCCACGAACGTCGCACTCGCTTACGTTACTGTCATGAGACACTCTCGCAAAAAAATCACGTTTTAGTAACGCAGTAACACAGCGTGCTTACAGGAAAGTAACAGTAATCTAATTGCCGTTTTTGCAATAGTAATCCCTTACTTTACTCGTTACTCGAAAAAAGTAATCAGATTACAGTAACAGTTACTGTCCATCTCTGATCATTTGTGCCGTCTACTTGCTGCAGTGTCCCCCTATTCTCTGCAGTTGTGATTTCTCTTCCCTTTGACCTTCACTAAGTCTTCACTTAAGCTTTGAATTTGAACAAAAGTTTTTCCGTCATATCTTCTCTTCATCTTTCACTGCTATAACTAAATGCAGACACAGATTCTCTTTATCTCTCACAGGCTGTCAGTGATCTTCAGTCTGTTTCTGACTTTGTTTCTGCTCACAGTCAGAGGGAGCTGACATATTTAACAAGAACACAGATCATGAAGTTACAGAGTTATTCTGTCTGTTCTGACTTAAAGTTGTTGATGATCAAAGATGAATGGATCTTCAGATCTGCTCTGCTGCAGTGACAGTGTAACACAGTAAGGGGAATTATTGAAAAGAATATATAAATGGGCCAATAGGTTCGACTATAGGAGCACAGGGGTGTGTTTAAATGAGACACAGAGACAAGAATGTAACTCAAAAGAACCAGCCGACTTTAGTGAAATAAAGTTGACAAGCACAGGTTAAAGACACTTTACAATGGTAGAAAGGAAACTTAGAAAAAATGAAAGAAAAAACACAAACTACTAAAACAATGACTTGGCCAAGTGTTACTTTTGGTTTTCAATGCTCGGGTTTCAATGCTCGGGTGCACCCTAGTAACCTGACTCCTTAACTCTTATAGAAACAGATTACACAAATCCAATGTACATTCAAATGAAAATTTCACACTCCTTTCACATGTGGAGAACGTTCTACATAACAGCTTATTATTCAAAGTCCCAACTAAAAAATGTCCAAGGGGTAAAGTCCAAAAAATTCCCAGGGTGTGAAATAAAGTAGAAGTGAGAGAATGTCAGTCAGTGGTCTTATGTATAACCAGCTGTGTGTGAAAGTGTGAGTGATACAGTCCTACCACACTGCAAGGTGCAGCAGATCATCAAGTGGAAAAGAAGCGAATCTCAGTTTCTCTAAGTCCAGGTGGGAAGGCTCGCCATCTATTTCACCGGAGGAATCCACCTCAGGAGCAATTCAGCATACAAAAAAACCTGACCTGTCAACAGACAGGGTCAGAAGAGCAATTCAAATATTAATTATGCTGTTCTAGCTATAATTCACAACTTAGGATTTTGTTGACATCATATTCGACATCAATTTGCAATTAAAATACTCAAATTTGCAAAAATAAAACAGCTCTCTTACATAAACTATGCATTACTGTAATATATTGTCAATATTCTCTTTTGTACATTGCAAAACACTTCTTCAAATATAATATGAAAACATTACAACTTATAACCAAACTAAGGTATTGCATATGCAACAATTATTAATCAAACAATTCAGATAAATTCAGTTACTGAACAATAAAGTGCAATATGTGCTCACCGATCTCAGTGCATCACAGCTGTTAGATTTGTGTTCTCATGAGTAAATATATTAATTTATCTTGTGTTTTAAAAGATGTTTTCTGATTGTCATTTTATTTTGGAAATGATTTTATTTTGGTGATCATAGATGATTTCACTTCCTGTTCCTTGTTGTTGTGAAGCGCGAACTGCCAAAAATGGATGTATGTTTTTCCCTCCTGTGTTGCGGACAATAAAAGAAACGGGGAAAGTAATCAACCAACTAAGTGTGTGCATTATTAAGAACATGGCCGAAGAAGAAGAAAACTCTTCGAGCTCAACAGGTTATGGGCCCAGGCGTGACACAACAGGAGGAAGATGGCAGAGGTTAGTGTTCAACGGAGACGAAAACAGTTACGAACTCTGGGAGGCAAAGTTTCTCGGCCACATGCGGATCATTGGTCTAAAGGACACTATATTATCAGCCACTAACCCAGATGCAGAGAAGAATGCTGAATGCTACGCTGAACTAATTCAGTTTCTTGATGATAAAAGCCTTTCACTGGTAATGAGAGATGCGACTGACGACGGAAGAAAAGCTTTAAAAACACTACGTGACCACTACGATAGTAAAGGCAAGCCCAGAATCATCGCACTGTACACAGAGCTGACGTCTTTACAGAAGAAACCAGATGAGACAGTGACAGATTATATTATCCGAGCTGAAAAAGCAGTGACCTCCCTAAGAAATGCAAAAGAAGTCATCAGTGATGGACTTATTATCGCTATGATTTTAAAGGGGCTTCCTGAAGCTTACAAGCCATTTGCTATTCACACAACTCAAAGCAGTGAAGATTTAACATTCACACAGTTCAAAAGCAACCTACGAAGTTATGAGGAAACAGAGAAATTTGACAACAAAGTAAAAACAGATAATGTGATGAAGGTCGATTTAACCTCCATCACCTGTCATGGATGCGGAAACCGAGGACATTTTGTAAAAGATTGTCGCCAAAAGGGAACACCTAAGTGGTGTAGCTACCATAGAAGCTCGACACACAGTGATGAGACATGTAGAAGAAAAACCAAGTACAGAGATGATGTGAAACTAACTGTAGAAAAACAAGAGGACAAGAAAGAGGAGCAGACTTTTGTATTTAAAGTTAGTCAAAGACTTCTGCCTACTGACATAATAAGAGAAGGACTAATGGTGGACTGTGGTGCTACTTCACACATCATTACGGAGAAGAACAAGTTCATAAAGTTTGATGAGACTTTTGATCCAGAGAAACACTACATGGAGCTCGCTGATGGATCCAGGACAAATAACGTCGCACTCAAGAGGGGAGATGCCAACGTCTCCCTACGGGACGTACAAGGACACTGTACCACCATCACACTGAGAGATGCTCTGTTCATCCCATCCTACCCTCAGAGCATATTTTCAGTGAAGGCAGCTACAACCTACGGAGCACAGGTGGTCTTCAAGAAGGGACAGAATGAACTAGTGAACAAAGATGGGACGGTCTTCTCCATCGAAGAATACAACACTCTACTATTTGAAAACGGTAAACAATGAAACATCATTCAATGACATGATGTCCTGTGACACTGTTAATCTGACTTGTGATGTGAAAACATGGCATGAAATTTTAGGACATTGTAATGTTAGCGATGTGTTAAAGCTACCTGATGTTGTAGAGGGCATGAAAATCACAGGCAGTGGCATGTTAGATTGTAATGTGTGCACAGAAGGGAAATTCACTAACAACAGAAACAGACAAAGCGACCCAAAAGCGAGTGAGCCATTACAGTTGGTGCACACTGATCTAGCCGGCCCCATTGAACCAAGTGGCCAAAGTGGTCACAAATATGCTATATTATTCACACATGATTTTTCAGGGGCAGTGTCAGTTTACTTTCTAAAACAGAAAAGTGACACCACAGAGGCCACAGCAAAGTTTCTAGCTGACTGTGCACCATACGGCAGTGTTAAGTGCATTAGATCGGACAATGGCACCGAATTCACAAGCAGTTCCTTCCAGTCTCTTTTAAGGGAAAAGGGTACACTGTTAGACTTTTCATCGCCACTTTACGGTAACATACTGGCGTCACTGTTGCCAGCGTCATACCGTGACGCCGTGTTACGGTAGCTTACCGTTCTGCAGGATGATACCGTTTTTTGCTGGTGTGGTATAATACTCTTGGACAAATTATGGTAACGCACCGTAGCCTTTTTTACGGTATCTCACTGGCGACAGTGACGCCAGTGAGATACCGTTATGCCGTTATGGCGTAAAATACGTCAACAAAGTAACATCATACTGTGATTAAGAAATTGGTATACTACCGTTTATTCACGGTATGTCACTGTAATCCCGCTGTAAGGTAATAAACTGCAATATATTTACCAGTAACTTACCGTTATCACGCATCATCAGTACCAAAAATATTCATCTCTGCTAGAGGATACCGTGTTCCTACAGGCGGTCATTTACTGTTTACCACGTCGTAATTTACCGTAATTTAAAGAAACGGTAACATACTGTAAGAGACTGGAGGGTTCTCTAAAAAAAATTGTATTGTATTAAAAAAAAAAGTACCATATATTTATTTATATATATTTTTATATAAAAACATATACCCACTATCGATCGATTGAGATAGGTAGATGGATATATACACACACACACAGAATATAATTCATGTGCTTCACACCACTTTTTATTTCTGTTCTGATTTTCCTCTGTAGAAATACACATTTCCAAAATCAAAAACTGAAAAGAACTGAAAACATTTTCATTGAGGAAGCACTTGTTTTTACTAAACCATGTAATCCATTATTTTCCAGATGGGTGTACAAACAATAACAATATTATGTCATATCCATATCATGGCAGACAACATATAAATATAATATGAATATAATATCAAGCCCCACACTTCTGCCTTTATATACACTTTGTCCAAAATACTGGCTCACACCACCAAATCAATGCACAAAACAGGGCCCACAAGGACATGGATGAGCATGTGTGGTGTGAAGGAACTTGACTGACCTGCACTGAACCCTGATCTTGCCTTGTGGACTGAGTTCATTGATTTGTAGGGTGAGCCAATACATGTGACAATTAAAGTGTAAGTAGCTGAAATAATTTTTAACAAACGGGTAAAAGAAGGAAAAAAAAAATCAAAACTGTTGCACTCAAAAAACCTATTGGACAGAGACAGCGTCTTGTAAGATGGCGAGAGAGCTTGTCTTCATTGTTGTTCGTCTTGTGTAAATGTCCAGAAAGCATGGGCCACGGATCATCTGTGGAGACACAGGTAACAACACATTGGTCACTTAAATTATACAAGAAATTCACTAAAAATGGCAAAAACAGTTACCTAATTTGAAGTTTTCCACTCAACTTCAGTAAGGCGCTGGAGGAAAGTTGTGACATGAAGGTTAATGTGAACAACCTTTCGCTTCACAGTGGTCCCAGTCTTTCTGCTTGTCCCAACCTTGGAGGTACATTTTGTTCCCTCTTCAGGGTTTATCCTTACAAAAAACCTTAAAACATGCCATCATAAATAGTAACATACAGTAACATTGAGTTGTGATTTGCAATAATGAGTTACTTAGGGATTCATCATCTATCACTAGGAGGGATATTATACCCCTTATGTCAAATATTCATGAGCTTTTTGAGTGATAAGTTCTAATGAATTATTCATGAGCTCAGGAAGTAATAATGGAAGTAATTAAAATATGATATTCATAAAATTATGATATTCATAAAATTATGATTTTCATAAAATTATGATATTCATCCAAAATATGCTAGTTCATAGGTCATTGCTTTTCTTCCCCCCTAATAAAAGAACTAATTGATTATTTTAGAAAAGTTTTTATATCAAATAGCATTCTTTTATTTTTACTCCGTTAAAAACTTTTTCCTTTTTTTTCCTAAAGAAACGCCATCTGGTGGTGGGTCAGCGCATGACAGCGCATGAGTGCGCAGGGCGCGCACCCCCTGCGCCTGTGTGTCTGTGCGCAATTGTGCGCGTGCCTGTGTCTGGGGCTCCGTGTTTGTGTATTTAAAATGTGTTAAATCATAGTATAAGTGCTTAGTTGTGCTTTTGTAACGTTCAGTATGGCCAGACATACAGGGTGCATGCCTTGTGGGAAAACTTTATTTCAATTTATATGCATTTGTTTAATCCGAACAAAGAAATTTAAAATCAAACTCAGAGTCACAAAAAAACACTCGCGATCTCCGCGGCTCCCACCCGATCCTTAGGCAAATAAGCAGGGAGAAACTCCTCAAAAACCCTCCGCGTTTTTCTCCAAAACTCTTAGAATAACTTCTAGGGAACCCCCGTATACCCAAAACCTTATGCTCGATAAAAGGGGAAATCCTGAAACCAAATCCTTAGTCTTTTTTTTTTTCTCAAATTCAGCGCCTTAACCCTAGGCACATAACCGGCCAATCCTCCTGAAAAACAAAACAAAACAAAAAAACCTCTGCGGTTTCTCTCCAAAATACGCAAAACAAAAAACCCCTAGAAATAACCTGTAGGCAACCTCCTATCCCCAAGCCTTATATTCGATAACAGGGGGAAATCCTGAAACCAAATCCTTAGGCATTTTTTCTCAAATTCCGCTCAGAGTCTAAGTTCTCCTTTCGCTATCACTCCATCCCGCAACCGCTGCCAGAGCAGCATCTTTTTCCTTCTTGTTCGCTCCCCGGCTCCTCTTCGAATGCTGCTTACCTCGTTCGAAATTTTGCGCCGGAGACCAACACCACCTCCCAGGTAAACCTTACTGCCCCGCTGCCAGTCACATAACAAAGGGGCGGCTCCATTCGCATCCCGCTCACCCAATCGCGCTCAGCTTGGATTTTCATGATCCCCCCGCTCAGGTTAAGACTCGCGTCCTCTCTCACAAGCCATCTGACTTCGGACGCGTGGACAACTACCGCCACTCAGACCGAATTCACAATAATACCCCCGTCTCCAGACCACTTCGACAATTGGCGGTACTCAGACCGAATTCACAATAATACCCCCGTCTCCAGACCACTTCGACAATTGGCGGTACTCAGACCGAATTCACAATAATACCCCCGTCTCCAGACCACTTCGACAATTGGCGGTACTCAGACCGAATTCACAATAATACCCCCGTCTCCAGACCACTTCGACAATTGGCGGTACTCAGACCGAATTCACAATAATACCCCCGTCTCCAGACCACTTCGACAATTGGCGGTACTCAGACCGAATTCACAATAATACCCCCGTCTCCAGACCACTTCGACAATTGGCGGTACTCAGACCGAATTCACAATAATACCCCCATCTCCAGACCACTTCGACAATTGGCGGCACTCAGACCGAATTCACGATAATATCCCCGTCTCCAGACCACTTTGACAATTGGCGGCACTCAGACCGAATTCACAATAATACCCCCGTCTCCAGACCACTTCGACAATTGGCGTCACTTTTACCTGTGTGCATATCAATCGTCCTAGGTAAGCCTTACTGCCCCGCTGACAATCACATAACAAAGGGGCGGGTCCATTCGCACCCTGCTCACCCAATTGGATACAGGCCCGATTTATCTTCTCAGCGATAGGTCTATTCTCTCACCTGCATCAGGATAAATAATCTCACATTTCAAGTTGAATTTAACAGTTTTTCCCTCTCAGAAAAACAAATTTTCTCCTTTTTTCACAAGCAACATGGCCACCAGACCTACCAACCTCACTGTGGTCTCTCAGACCCCCGTAACCAGCTACAGAGCCTCTGCCACGCCAGCGCAACTCAGACGAATGCATCTTTGCCGGGTCCAACCTGCATCTGCTATCCCTTTGGAGGAGAGAGTCCCTCTCAACACCGGGGGATTTTGGGGCTATGCTTTCAGCCTCCCGGAGAGCCAAATCTATTTCTACCAGCTAAAAGCAGGTGAAAGTTTTGGCCCGCTGACACCGCGGATTGCTTTTAGCTCCTCTGACTGGGCTGTTTTGACCCTCATCGCGACCCCTGAAATCCAGAAGAGCCTGCGGGAAACGAGCTCCCAGCAACCGCGAACAAGGGACCAAGAAACGCAGACGCCTCGTGTTTTCAAAGGGGCCCATGCGTTTCCACCATTCACCCAACAACACCGGCCTTTAAACGCGGTGAGAAAAACCGTGACATATGCGCAGTGGGAGACTAAGAGCACGCCGTTTTGCAGGTGGGTCTGTAAGGCGAGTCGTCAGACAGCAGATAATGCCGGCAAGGATGACTTTGTGCTGGACCTTACGAACACCCACTCCGGTGTTTTCAACACATTGCTTCGGATTCCCACTCAGGACTGGTTGAAGATGGTGGGTGAAAAGAACGGCAGAATTTAGAGCTTTTTACGCTAAGTACAAGCACAACTGAGTTGGTCCTGGTTGGAAATAACCCCCCGCATTCAAAATAACCCCGCCCCCCTCATCCGGTCCCCCTTACCCCGCCTCCTCCTCCCCAGTGCTTTTAAAAACCACAACGACCGTCTCCTCCACATCGTCTGTAAACAGCCATGAGTCACCACAGCTCTGGAACTCCCTCTGCTCTAACCCCAGCATCCTTTCGGCCAGCAGCTGCTTCTACTCCAGCCGGGAACCCCGTGATGGATCTTGCTACTCCACCACCGAGTCCCCATCAGGCCTCATCATCTCCGGCCGCTATGCTTGCAGATTCGCCGCTCCTGCCTTCATCACCTCAAGGCTGGAACTTGCCCCGCCACCCTGCTCTCGGCTGGCAATCACCCGAACAGACCCCGGTAAACAACCCAGTCTCCGGTGTCTCGCTCTGGGCTTTGGGTGACCCTGTGTGCCGGGCTCTTTTCAGAGAGCCTGAAGACAATGATCCCCACCCCGGGGTGAGCAGTGGACAATCTTCATCCCTGGACATCGATGAGGCCGCTACTCTACTCCCCACAGCTGTTTTTGAACTTATAAAACTAACTCTCAAGTACCTTATCAACTCCCTGCTCCAGCAGCATCGACAAGATGTGTGTCAAGGATGCGCAGTCTCCCACCCCTCACAGAGACGCCATTCTTGTCTTTTCCCACTGGAAAAATATTACTTTTTCAAGTACTATGATGAACTCTGTAAAAGATTATGGAATGGACATTTCACCAACACATTATTACAAATTTTACGGTTAGAAGGCTTTTCACCACCACCCGAGCAAGTCAGAGGTGTGGCCCAGGCGTATCTCTTTGAACTCAGAGACGCCCGCGATATAGAGGGCACTCTGCAAGAAATCGATGCCAGTGTCACTGAAGTTACCCGTACCATAATTGATCAAGTGTTAGATGACAATTACTCACTGTGGCTGTCCTAGTATTTGTTTTTCTTCTCTTTCCTATTATTTTTTCTTACTGTTAAGTTTTTGTTTGTTTGTTTTTACTCGTTTCAGATGTAATGTTTTTTTGTTTTGTTTTTTTCATTACATCAAATAAATTGTTTTTGGAAAAACGTTGCATCAAATAAAACCTTTTTGGAAAATCATTGCAAGAATCAAACTCGTTGTTGGGTCTAAACTCAGACCCCGCTGTATCCAGGACTTATTCCCATGAAAGAAAAACAAGGCAACAGTGTTCGATCGATTACTTGCGCAAGGGAGGCCTTTGGTCAAGAACCAGCTCTTGGAGCTCACGCTCCTAACCTGTCTCCAGCCCAAAGTCCTTCAAAAGAGCAGCTTCCCTCGCAGCTATTTATTGACAAACTGTTACAGTTCACACAATAGTTTACAACACGTACCTCCCCTCTTAACCCCCCTTGGTTACAAAGACGAGGCACTGTATGTATATATATGTGTGTGTGTGTGTGTGTGTGTGTGTGTGTGTGTGTGTGTCCTCCTGCTGGGCAGGAAGCTTACATCAAACAGACCTTCCAGATAGGATGTGTCTGTAATCAAACCTACAGCCCCTCACCCAAAATCTCAAGAATCTGGGGAGGGGGACTGTGGAACTGCTTTCATCCCACAGTTAAACAATGTAGAGATGGCAAGCATAAAAATGACGAACATTAACAATTCACTCTAACATTCCCTCCTGTTTTGTGATTTTTATGCTCCAAATTATTCCTGTGTAGTATATTCTTAGCCATGCACCTCTTGCTTGACAATTTCAGCGCAGGCGTCATTTATACACAGGCTTCTGTCATATCATCCATTTCAGTCAATTCATACTGTTGTAAAGGTACATAATCAACAAATGTATTAGAAATCATCTTAGTTCCCACTGATCTTATACACGGTAAAATGCATCCTATACATAAGCAAATCAAGTGTCAACAGTCCAAAAACAAGAGTTAATATTTTCAAAAGAAGATGCCACCAAGGACCAGACATTCACCAAGCTCTCCAGCCTTGTGGTGCATCTACTCCTGTCGTGCGATTCATTATGTATTCCTGCAAGTAAACAACTGAATGTCACAGTCAAACAAGAAGAATCAACAAACTCAAAAATCAAATGTCACTACAATCCAACTGTATACAGACATAGACATTCAAACACATCAGTTGACTTTATTGTTTGTCCATGTGGCTCTCAGCTAACTTCAAAGCTGTAGCCTGGTCAACACCCTTCTTTATGACTCCTATCAATCCCCCAAACCTTCTCACTGTGGGCATCCTGTGGGGGTTAGAGTCAACTGGTGTATTATCTGCATTCACAACTCTTCTCCTGTCCTGTTGTCACCACAGGAAAAGCTTTGTAAAGGAAATTGGATCAAGCTGTTTTGATCTTCTTGGCTCAAAACCTCAACCAGCTTACAGAAGTGTTCATGATGTAAATGTAGACAAAAGGCTTCTCTGTTTGCATCCTTCTCACAGAGGACACAAAGAATAGGTGACGTTGCACAAATTTCATGGTAAATCTCCAACTTGGACTAATCCATTGCCCTTCATACACATAGGCAACTGGCCTATTTCCAGTTCATTTAGCTGTTCAATGTCCTGCAGCGAGTCAGATTCTTGGAGTCAGACTAGCAGATCTGTCATACCAGAGCAGTTCACCTTCCCAGCTACTGGTGAATCAACCATCCATTCAGGTTCAGAAGTTGAAAAGTTGGCAGTGTTCCAAGTACGTTTACTCCTGGATGTGTTGCTACGGCAACCAACAAACTGTCTCACTCTCAGTGATGCTATATGGCCACAGTCCAGAAGAATGTGTAACCAGTGGCATCACAAGCATAGCCATTGGTCTCGTTCTTTATGTGAGCGGTTGTGTTCACAAACTGCCACCAGTAGTTGTTGAAAACCCCATGCGGGTACTGGGTGTGGTTTGCTCTGTCCCAGTGCGCTTCCTGTCATCCCACTCTGGGTCCACAGGCACAAGAAGGCGCACAGCACATTCCCAGCCATTCTGATGAGTACCTGTGGCTCAGTTGGTTTCTTCACCGGATTGAGACGAGGGGCCCTGGAGGCTTTCCCCCCCCTTTGTACCCGGTCTTCCTGCCACTTACCCCGAGCTGGCCTGGATGTGCGTCACCTTCTTGCAGTGCGCTTGATGTATCCAAGTACTCCTTTCAGCAATCTTCACCGCTGTGGTCGTCGTCAGCAGCACCCGATAGGGACCTTCCCACCGTGGACTGGACCAGCACTTCCTCTCCATGGCCTTGTCAACATCCAATCTCCAGACTTCAGACTCTGCTTCTGCAGAGAACAGAATCATCTGGCAGATCATTTGCTCTCAAGACTTCTTCGTTTTTAAACATTTTAAGCATCTAATCTGCTAATATGCTCTCTCTTCTGCTTTTCTATCATCACTACAGAAGACTAGAACTCCAAATGCTCTAACATATATAATCTCAAAGAGTCAGACCATTCTCTGTTGGAGTAATCCTCATGTACATTCATATACATCTTAACTAATTCTATACAGTTTAACCATGTCCTGCGTGTCTCTTCCTAAGTCTTAACTTTACTGTTCCATTAGTTCTCTCTACCAACCCTGCACTTTGTGGGTGATATAAACAATGATGTTTTAGTGTTATCCCTAAATGTTGTGCCATTAATCTAATCACTTCATTTACAAAATGTGGACCATTATCACTATAAATGGTCTCGGGAATCCCGTGTTCCAAATGATATTCTTACATATTGCTTTGGCAACCGAAATGGCATCTGCTTTTCTAGTTTGTACAATTTCTACCCACTTTGAAAAAGGACACACTATCACTAAACAGTACTTATAGTTATTACAGTTGGACAGCTCTATAAAGTCCATGTGAATAACTTGAAATGGGTGACTGGGTCTGGGGAATTTCCCTCTCTTAGGTCTCAAATTACCCCGAGAATTGTGCTTGCAACATATCATACATGACCTGCAAAAAATTTTTTTTAAGGGTATTTAATCTTAAAGTATAAACTACTCATTATCTCCCTCCTGTTGCGACATGGCAAAGCCCATGGCGCAAAATAGCAGCAGTCCTATATAAAGTCTAAGGCAGTATTGGTTTATCACACAGATAACAAACACCATCCTGCAAGCTCGCTCCTACTGTAAGTCACAACTGTTGTCCTGCAGTAGGTGAGTGGCCCTGCATGTCTACCAGTGCATCCCGCATAATAGCCAATGTCTGCTGGCATTGCACTGCTAAAACGTTAACAACATGTTCTCCTAAAGTTGCTTCTTTCGCGATCTTATCTGCAAAAGCATTCTCTAATGCAACTGGATCTTTCCCTCACATGTGTGCTACACATTTGCAAACAGCAATTCTACTGGGTAAAAACTCTGCCTCCAGCAGATTTTGCAAGAGTTTGGCGTGTTCTACAGGTTTCCCTGTAGAGGCTGTCACACCTCGTCTTGCCCACTGCATCATAAAGAAATGTAATGTAGCAAATGCATACTGGCTATCAGTGTATATTGTCACATCCTGTTTCTCTGCAGCTTTACACGCTTCCGTTAAAGCTAGCATCTCTGCTGCTCAAGCAAATATGAAACATGGTAGTTGTCCTACACAGATAACTTTCCCATTATCTACTACAGTAAAACCTGTTTTAGTCTGTCCCTCTACTGTTGTAAAACTCAACCATCAACAAACCAAACCTTTCCCTCACCAAGTGGCACATCTATTAAGTCATCCCTCGGCTTACACTCCTCTCTACCTGCTGTCTACACTCATGAGAAGTGCCCTCTTCTTTCGTTGGCAAAAGGTTTGACGGATTCAGAATTGTGCATCACTTTTTGGTAATATGTGGTTGTGAGAGTAACAGTAACATTAAAGACAAGTGACTTGTTTGTAATACATGAATTTGTTTCTTACAGATGTCAAAGTCTCAACCTCATGCTGCCTTCCCCCATCCTCCTAAAGTAAGTATTTGTTGTTGTAGTTTTTATGCAGTGTCTGTGTCACATGCTAATCATAATTATTGAAATAACTGTTTTCTAACAGATTTTCCAAAACACTAGTTATGTTTGTTGTCATTCAGACTAATACTACTGCTTAGACATTGCTTAGTGGTCATGCATGTTTGACAAGCTTGTTATGATACCAAAACAGTAGGCCTGTCACAATAACCGATATATCGACTTAACACACAATACATGTACATGACCTCAATAATTGTTAATGATGCAATTTATCTGCCATTATATTTACAAAAATAAAATATAATAATAACAACACAATAACATTAAATAACATTGTTTTCTATTTGCTAGACAATTTACTATTTATTCAAGTTTTTATGGTATCTAATATTTTGATACCTAATTTCCATGATCTAAATATTTTTAGAACTAGATGTTGGTTTGTCAATTGAAAATGTGTAGATCTTGCATTATTATGGTGTTATATTATGATTATACATTCAAAGACATAAAATGGTCTTAAAATGACAATGACATAACTTGTCGCAATTGTTTATGGGGCAATATACCGACCAACAAAAAGTTGTTATCGTAACAGGCCTTCAAAACAGACCGTTTTATGATTGATAAATTCAAAAATAAATACATTTAATTTCTCTGAGATTCTCTAATATTCAGTTACAGTTCACAACACAGCTACCTGTACATGCAGTATTATACTGTAAATATAAATCTCTGCATTTAGCATCCCACTAGAAGAGTCACAGTTACTGCCTCTTTTTTTTTTTTTTTTTTTTTTTTTTTTACAAATACCTGTACTATTACTAACACATTTACTGTTTTACTTTTAGCCTGTGGATACAAATGCAGATTTCCTTAATGTAAGTTGTGCATTTTAATTACATCATGTTATTTTTTTTATTATTTATTTATTTATCTATTTTATTTTACATTCAAATATGATTGCTAGTAGGTAAAGAATAGTTCACCTATAATTGATATTCCCAATTAATTTCTCACCTCTGATTGAATGCCTTTGTTTGTTTGCCTTTTTTGACTATAACAAAACATTTTTGCAGGATATATATGGTGAATTTATATGCATAGATACAGTCGTAGTGCTTGACACATGCACACAGCAGTAGATGTACTAAAAAGGAAATAATTACAATCATGATGTTGATTGCTGATGTCAGTATATATATTTTAGGGGAATGTTTTGTTTTTCATCCAAAATGAACTATATTGTTTCAGAAGAGATTTATTACTCTGCCTGACTCTTATATATTGTTCTGTTTTTTGTTTGTTTTTGTTGTTTTCAGGTTCAATGGTGCGTGTTCTTCTAATGGCCGCCTTCCCACTGGAGGTTTTGATCCACAGCAATTTAAAAGGTAAACAGCGTTGAAAGTCAGTTCAAATGGTTAGCTAATAGTATTCTAAAAAGCCTACAACTCTGTCACCAGTTTCTTTACCAAAAAGTACCCATAAAAGTATCTCTCAATAGCATATCATTGTAGCTCAAATGTTTAGTTGTACAAATGTCAGATTTTTGGAAATCTAAAACTAGTCAAACACTCAAATGTTCATGCTTTTTATAGGAGGACAAATCAAAACGGACATCGGCGCAGAGTGAAGAACTGCCCTTCATAAGGATACTATGACAGCCATATATAGTAAGTGAAGACTTTCTGTGTATCTAAAATTGCATACAGCACAAGTAACTTACTTTGCAACCATTAAAATAGGTTGTAAAGTAAGTTACCAATACAAATAGGTGAAGATGCATTGTAGTGGTTGGTCTCAGACAAAGAAGGTCAACAGATTTATGAATGCTGGAGGGTAAGGAGAGACAACCAAAAGGGGTGTTAGCATTACTGTAATGTGAACTGGATAGACTTTCCATCTAGGAAAAAAAGGGGTAAAATTATGCGTAAAATATATCTGTATTAATATCTGTATCTATATAAACAGAAATATCTGTTTGCTAAATGAAGCCAGCTAACATAAATCATATTTTTATTTTAACTCTGATAAAAGTAATAGAACTGTGACTTTTGTTTGTTACAGTGGCGGTAAGGAAGAGGTTTCCCAATGTGTCCAGAAGGGCTTTGAGGATTGCAGTGAAAGCTGGGGGAACTGAGACTGCTGGAAAAGGAAAAGAAATTACATTTAAAGTATGTTGACTTATGTTCATACAATCACACACACATATACACATACACACACACATATGTGTACATATATATATATATATATATATATATATGTAGATATATATAGATATAGATATATATATATACACACACACATATATGTATATGTGTGTCTGTGTTTCTTTTAGAATGTTTAAGTATGTAATGAGAATAAAATTATAAAATGAATATTCCTTGCTTGATTGATATGCTATATGTATGTTTTAAACATCAAATAAAGATTTCTTTCAGCTGTTACATGTGAATGTGTTTTCTTAGAAATATATGAAGGGTTAAATTTATATATTTTTGAATGATTTTAAATAAGTTTAAATTGTATTTTGAAATATATTTTATAAATATAATTCAAAATATAAAAAAACAGCCAAAAAATGTATGTGTTAAAACACATTTCAAAATATGTTATAAATATATTTTTTAAATATATTTTAAAATACATTTTGAAATATATTTCAAAATATACAAAAATGGCCAAAGAATATATGTGCTAAAATATATTTCAAAATATATAAATATATTTTAAAATGTATTTATGCACATATATTTTTTGGCCATTTTTTGTATATTTTGAAATATATTTCAAAATGTATTTTAAAATATATTTTTTTACCGTATGGGTTACATCAAACAGACCTTCCAGATAGGATGTGTCTGTAATCAAACCTACAGCCCCTCACCCAAAAACTCAAGAATCTGGGGAGGGGGACTGTGGAACTGCTTTCATCCCACAGTTAAACAATGTAGAGATGGCAAGCATAAAAATGACGAACATTAACAATTCACTCTAACACTCGTTATTTTTGTTTTTACTAGAATCAAAGTGCAATGTTTTTAATGACAACAAATAAAATATTTTCATGAACTGGTTACATGAGATAAGTAACTGCTCGATCATGAAATAAAACCATAGTTAAACATAACTTCAAAGAGCACACATGGCAGAGCAGATTCTTTTTTTTTTTTTTTTTTTTTTTTTAATCTGTCCCGTTTGGTTCTTTTGCCATCAGAATTATTGTCTAAAGGCGAAGAAAGATGCCCAACGGATTTACTTTACCAAATGGACCATCCCAGCCTTGCCGTAATGGTCCATTTGATTCACCTTTTATTGTTTATTTTATTTTCACTTGCTGAATACGGGACAGACTTGACTGGTGGAAAGAAAGGGGAGAAAGAAAGAGGGAAAGAAAAACAGCTGAGAAGAGGGACGGGGAAAAAGGGCAAAAACCAAAAACCAACAGAATAAGCAGACAAAAAATACATATATCGATCACCTGGATCACCTGTTGAGAAAGAAAAAAAGAAAGCAAGCAGAAGAAAACGAGAGTAATAAACAACATCACAATGATATATGGGAATATGACAGTAAATACTAAATATTAAACATTATTGTGCAGCACGTGAGATCGACAGTGTGCTTTGAGGTAGGAGCCAAAAAGGGTGTAGTTTGTGTGTGTGATCACCCGTGTGTACACCTGTGAGCATGAACGCGCTTGTTTTTAAAAGGTTCCTTCATGTAATGATCTGCTAGAGGGTGTGGGGGGCCACTGCCCCGTCCTCCAGGGCATGAAGCAGGTATGGAGGAGATCAAAACTCCAGACATCCAGAGGCCTCCAGAACACAAGAGACCAAGGAAGACCAACAGAGGGGCAGCCGCGCCACTATCCCAGAAAGAGCTGAGGAGAGTCCCAGATGAGGGGTCACTCAGCAGCCGCGGAGCAGAAGCCGGGGGGGGTTGCAGTGACGTGCCCGTGAGCTCCGCCGGCAGCCAGCTGTGCCTGAGTGACCGAGCCCCGGGCCGAGAGGCCGAGGGCACCCATCCCCGAAGTGGCCCGAGCGAGCCCCAGGCTCCAGGCCCCGATAAGCAGCCGCCAAGGAGTGAGCCGGTGGGTACCTGGGCGCCCACCCCCGGACACAAAGAACCACCAACGCACTGATGTCTGAGGGCGTCTGCCACCGGCAGGGGAAGTGGTGGGGGGAGATGGGCCTCCAAACCTTGGAGGGCCTGAGATGTCCCCAGAGAGGTGGCGTCTGATACCCAACCTGACATATAGACACAGACAAACAGGCACACACAGATACAAACATCTATTCCCACCCTCATGCTCTCATATACAATTACTCAACACTCACCCAACGTGGAGACGGACATAAAGAGACGCTGTACACACAATCACACTCCCCAAGCGTACTCTAAGCCCCGGGTCTAGGTACCCTTGCCCCTGGAGGGGGAAACTGCGCCCAGACCCAGGTGATGTTACCCTTTTCCCTGCGGTGGGGAGAAGCAGACTGCCCCGACTCCGCAGCAGCAGGGAGGCCCCACATTCCAGACCCCAGTCGGACGGCCAACTCCTCCTCCTAGCCCCCCCCGCTCCAGCAGGCCGCAGAGAACGGGGGTGTAGGAAGACTCCAAACCTCCCTCCACCCGCTCATATGTAGTGTTGATGTATGTGTGTTCTAAGGTGCATTTAAAACCCAGGAGGGCATGGAGCTACCTGCCAGAGCAGCAGGTAAGCGTATAGCCCCTCCTGCTAGCCCTCAATGTCTACGTGTATTTAAAATTGAGAGGTGGGCAACGACGCCAGGGGTGAGGTGTACACCCTGATGGTAATTTGGAATCCGTGTAGCGTGCCCACCCCCAAGATCCTATATGTATGTGTAATGAGAGTGTGAGTAATGTGAATGTCTAAGTTGTGGGATAAAATTGAGGCAGAGGCAGCCAGAAGGGGACAGAGGGGGGGGATGTCTCCTCTGCACCCTGGTGACACACCCCTACCCCAAGGCCCTGCATGTGTGGGTGATTGTGGTGGAGCGGGAAGAGGGAGGCAGCTGGAGATGGGGAGGGAAGGAAGGGAGGGGCAAGTGACCCCTCCCTGGGGCCAGCTCCCCGCTGACCCCAGTAGGCACCCCCATACTCTGCAACCCGCCAGGGAAAGGGGGGCCCAGGCCCATCCGGACCGGGGCCCAGTGCAGCAACGCCACCCAGCCCCACAGAGCCCGGGACAGTCCACCCGACCCCACCACAGAGAAAACTGCACCCACCCCATCATCCACTCATCTTCCAGACTACACAAGACAATAGACGCCCAGGCTGAGATCTTCCTCCACCTCTCCTGTATCTCCCCCTCCTGCAGAGAGAGTTCCTGAAGAGAGGAAATCTCCTGCAGGATTTGACAACCTCCCCACCAGTTGAAGAGCCCCCCAGGTGGTTCGATGCACAGGCGGCACCCTGCGCCAGGACTGGGCCCCATACACCCACCCGCCCACAACCCCGGCAACACACCAACCAGGACCCAAGCCCCTGAGGCTTGGCCAGGGCCCCAGCCCAGAGACGGAGTGCCCCCAGAACCTCACGCCCATCCCGGACCCACCCAGGGGCAGCCAGGCTACCAGGTCAGTAACCCACGTCCGTCAGCACAGACCCTCCCCTAGCCCTGCTGCACGCAGCCACGAGGAAACCGTCACCTAAGAGCCAACAGAGCCCCTAATTGGCCATGACCGTTACCCCGGGTTGAGCCCCCCAAGGAAGATGCTCCCGGGGAACCCCCCGATGCCCTAAGCCTGTCCCTACCCCACACCAATCACAACAGTGAAGGTGGGACCAAACTAAGACCCCCCACCCCCACTAGGTGAGCAGAGCAGATTCTATTGAAACGCGCATATTACGACCCATCTCGCCCCGGTAGTTTTTGCGGAGTGCAAAAATTGATTAAAAGCGTGCAGGATGAAACTGGTACAAAGATTAACGCGCAAACAGCTCAAAACTTCCTCGCAGAACAGGATGCGTACACATTACACCGAGCTGCACGCCTGCGCTTTCCGAGAAACCGTGTGTTTGTCCCCAGACCTCTTAATCAATTTCAAGCAGACCTTTGTGATATGAGGGCGCTAGCTGAGCATAACGATGGCTATCAATATTTACTTACAGTTATAGATGTTTTCTCTAAAACAGCCTATGCAAGAGTGTTGAAAAACAAAACAGGAGTTCAGGTCACTAAGGCTTTTGAGTCTGTCTTAAAAGACAGCCAAATTCCTCAAAAGCTACAAACAGATGGTGGTAAAGAATTTTTTAATTCCAGTTTTCAATCTTTAATGAAAAAGCATGGTATAAATCATTTTGCTACAGGGAGCGATCTAAAAGCCTCAGTCTGTGAAAGGTTTAATAGAACTCTTAAAAGTAAAATGTATAGATATTTCACTGCTCAAAATACCCGTAGATATATCGATGTGTTACAAGATTTATTACGAAGCTATAACACTAGTTATCATCGTTCCATAAAAATGGCCCCCAATCAAGTAAATTCAGACAATGTAGCGTTAGTATTTCAAAACCTATATGGCACTTCGTCTCATTGTAGAAAAAAGCCCATGAAATTTAAAAAGGGAGATCATGTGAGGCTGTCTAAAGTTAGAGGTGTGTTTGATAAGCGTTATGAGCAAACGTTCACAAGCGAGGTATTTACTATTGACCAATGCATACCTAGAGACCCTCCTGTTTATAAAATCAAAGATTACGATGGGGAAGAAATTATAGGTAGTTTTTACGAGCATGAGCTGCAGAAAATCGCTCTTTGCAAGGATAAGCTCTATCACATAGACAAAATTCTCTCAAAACGTAAACAGAGAGGTCAGATTTATTTCCTGGTGAAATGGAGGAATTGGCCTGAAAAGTTTAATAGTTGGATTAAAGCCAGTGAGCTTAAAAACCTGACATAACAAACTCCGCACCTCACTCTCATCTTGGTAACCTTGGTAACGGTTTCAGCATGAGTCTCAGGGCGCAGGGTTTTTACGTCACACTACCATCAAACGCAAGTCTGAATGTATTTAAGAATAATACAAGTAGCTCTTTCCGTGTGGATTTGGCTCACCATCTCAACCTCGATGGGGCCTGGGAGGTGGCTCTCACTGAAATTTCATATCCCTATACATGGCTTAATATCCCGAATGATAAGGCTTATTTTGAATGCAGGAAAAAGAGTGACGCTGAGCAGCGGCCTGATGACGTGGTTAAGACAAAAATACGCGCTGGCTTTTATGAGGATGCTAACACGCTGAGAGCAGAGATCGAGGCATGCCTTAGACGTATCGACTCGGATATTTATCTTAAATATCACCCCATTGTTAAAAAGTTTGAATTCACCGCTGGGGGCATATATCAACTCAGGTTTTTCCCTCCTCTCGCATATATGCTTGGTGTACCGGCAGGTGTCTGGCAGCGGTTTGAGCGCAAATTTGCCCCATATCCTGCAGATATAAAAGCTGGATGTTATCATCTATTCTGTTATTCAGATATAGCAGCCTTGCAGCTGGTAGGTGATAGCTATTCGCCCCTGCTGCGTACTGTCAGAATAGAGGGTAATTACGGAGATATCGTGAACCTTTGCTTTAACAAACCAGACTATATTCCTGTTGCTCGGAAACACATAGAAAATATCCATATTGAAATCAAAACTGATCAGAACGAGCCTGTAAACTTTACCTACGGTAAAACGATAGTAAAGCTACATTTCCGGCCTCTCAAGGATCTCGTCTAATAACAAAAATATGGATAATAATAGATTTATAAAGTATTACGAATCGCAAGCTGGTAACGGGCTGCCAGGCTTTTCAGGGCGCCCGTAATTTACGGACGAGGAATAGCATCTATTTTCTCAAAATTGTTTAGATTTGTAACCCCATTCTTAAAGCGTGGTGTCAGCCTCGTTAAACCTCATTTGAAAACAGCTGTCAAAGGGATTGCTACAGATGTTGTGACCTCCTCTCTGTCTAACTTGACTCGCTCAAACACACCAGAACAGCAAGAGGGCTCGGGGTTAAGCTTAATCGCGCGTAGACCCCTAAAACGTCCTCCGGGCCACAGGCTGACCGAGTTTAAAAAGTGGAGGAAAACTGTGAAAAAGAGACAGAGCGCTAAAACCACCAGACGTGCAACACGCAGGTCGAAGCAGGATATTTTCTAAAAACTAAGAAACAAGCAACAATGTCTTTACTCCACGAGCGATCAAGCGAATGCACCTTGAGTGAACTGGATCTGTTCACAGCCCCCCTGACCCAATTTTCAATCGAGGACAAATGTTATTCAGAAATATTACCAGTAACAGCGCTCACTGATCGGGGACCTGTGGAATTTTACGTGCCTGGAAACGGGCTGCATTACCTGGATTTAAATGACACATTGCTGAGTTTAAGATTGAAGATAACAAACGCGGATGGGTCTGATATTGATCCAGATGCTAATGTGGGAATTATAAATTATCCTTTAAACACCATTTTCGCACAATGTGATGTCACATTGGGCGACAGACTGATTTCACAAGCCAGCTCAACCCACCCCTACAGGGCTATAATAGAAACATATTTAAATTACTCAGAAGAAAGTCTGAAGACTCAATTTAGCGCTGGGTTGTTTTACAAAGATACTGCGGGGTCTCATGACTCACACGTGGTAACCAATGGGCCGAACCGGGGATTAGTTCGGCGGGGAGCTTACAGTCAGCGGTCGCGAGAGTTCCACGTCATGGGACCGTTACATTCTGATATTTTTTTCTGCGAACGATTATTGCTCAATAATGTGGATCTGAGGGTTAAGCTCATGAGAGCCAACGATGCTTTCAGCCTTATGGCGCCTCAGAATGCTAATTACCACCTGAATATTCTAGGAGCTTCATTGTTTGTACGAAAAGTCACTGTGTCCCCCGCTGTGCGCGTAGGCCACGCTTCCGCTCTCATGCAAGCCAATGCACTTTATCCCATCTTCCGGATTAATGTGAAAACATTTTCAATACCCGCGAATTCGCGGATATCACATCATGAGAATCTGTTTCTGGGTTCACTCCCCCGTTATTTAGTAATTGCTATGGTCGACCATGAAGCATTTACAGGCCGTTATGATTTATGTCCTTTCAACTTTCAACATAACGATCTGGAATTCCTGGCTTTATGTCATGAGAGTAAGCAGATTCCAGCCAAAGCGTTTCAACCCAATTTTGCTGAGAATCACTCCGTAAGAGAGTTTTACAGCCTGTACACCGCTACCGGAAGAAACCTTAAGGATCTCTCCTCATGCATTGACAGACAGGAGTTTGAACAAGGATATACACTGTTTGTTTTCAATTTGAATCCATCAGATGACAGTCAGGCCTTATCACCTGTGATAAATGGAAATTTGAGACTAGAAATGCGTTTCAGAGTACCGCTGCCTCACACAACCACACTGATTGTTTATGCATGTTATGATTCCATTCTCGAGATCAACTCCAAAAGACAAGTTTTGGTCGATTATTACTGAGAGGCTCCACCCTTTTGTATTGAATTATGAACAACCATCAATTGGAGAGTATAATGAGATTACTAGTTGGGGACAGGTTTTTTGGAGTATATGCAGAAGATGAATTATTAACATTACTCAAACGTTCATTTAAACGCCCTGCATATTTTATTATAAATACAGACTCCAGGGACAAGCCTGGAACTCATTGGCTGGCGATTTCATTAGATGAAGATGGAAACGCTAGTTTTTATGACTCGTTTGGTTTCCCCCCACATTATGCTTTTTATCCTAAAAGCATAACGTTTCTGAAAAAGCATGCTAAACGAGTATCTTTCCATCAAAGACAGCTACAAGCCCCACTCTCCACAGTATGTGGACAGCACTGCATATTTTTTTTGGCCCAGAAATCGCGTGGAAAGAGTTATGATGATGTACTTTCTTTATATAGCTCTAATCAGATTAAAAATGATGCCATGGTCTCGTGTTTTGTAAAACGATTTATCAGATGTGTATTGATATGTAAAGCTAGCAATTTTAATCAAACTTCGTGTTCTCTGAAAGCTTTTAACGATTGTCATTTGTGCTAAAATAATTTCAATAAAACTGAAAATGTTTCTGTGAAAAAGTGGTGTATCGTGCTTATTGTTAAATAAAAACATGAGAGAAAATTAACTTTAAAAACACAATCTTTTATTTCTGGTTTGGATTACATCAGAAATTTAACCATGTGGGTGATAAGGCAATTCTCTTCCTTTTCTTCTTTTTCTTAACAATAACATCTTCCTCAGATGATCTCTGGTATTCTCCTGTTTCTCTCGATTCTTTTAATGCTGCTATTTCCCTTCTAGCCGATAAGTTTGTAATAGTGGACAGGGGTATTTTTAGATCTGCTAAAGTTTGTGCAAGCAAACTCCAGCCTGCTGGTTTCACACCTGTCCGAGAGCTTGCTAAGAATTTCATCAGATTGAGCATATGACTTCCAGGTATTGGCTTCTGTCTATGCATGAATTCCCCGTCCTCAGTCCATCCTCCGGGGCCTTTTGATGCTAATATTCTATGCATTAGATATTCAGTGTTTCTCTTTGAGCGAGGGTTTATGTGACTTAATACGTCCTGTAAAACTTTATTCACACTACCCATCTGCTCCCCTCCTGGCTTGCCTCTTCTTGCTGGTAATCATGTGATCTCTCAGGCTCCACTACTTCACGCTCCCAGGGAGTCTTAGTGTTATTTCTCTGCTTTCATCTGATTTTTGTCTTTCAAGTACAAGGTACTTTTGTAAAAGCATGTTATACTTTTTTATCTTCTCATCGGAGGGTAGACCCTGAGTTTCCAATACACGTCTCATTTCACTATCGAGCTCATCTGCAGCCTTGTCTCTGATGGTTGGTCGAGAAGCATTTGCATGTGTTTCCTGTAAGCGTTTGATCTGGTCAGGTGAGATCAAATACATTTTCTGCATTGTTATTTACGGATCGCGCCTATAGCTAAATCAGCTACCATGGGTAAAACTGTTGTGAGGAGCGGTAAAAGAAAACCTCCTTTTGATTCAATAATTTTTTCTTCTTCCTAACTCCATCCTTTCGGCATGCCATTTGTCTGATCGTCTCCTTGTATCGTTTCAACTTGTGATGCTGGCATTGTGTGATTGGAATATTTCCTTTAAGAGATTCATACAAATCTCACAAATAGCCTGAATTAAATCAGGTGAGCATTCTTGTAAAATAACCTTACGAATTTTAGGCGAGCTTCTGGTTAGTGTTTTCAGCAAAGCAAAGTTTCTTCTCAATCTTACAGACATTGTTTCTGTTATTTTTTCTTGGGTAAGAAAACACACAGCTGTTCTGAGGGTAGTATCCCTGTCTCAGTCTTAGCTGCTCTGGACAGGTGGGGGTTAAATCTATCAATAAATATCCGTGTGGCTCTCTCGTGGCTTCTTCAAAACTCTCCAAAAAGAAATGCACACGTCCTGGGCATATTTGTCTAGCTAGTGTATTAACTTGTAATTTATCACGAGGGTTTTTAAATAACACCATATAATACTGTTCAGACTGATCGTCTGCTGTGTTTGCCTTGTAAAAACACATTTTGTGTCAAAAACATTATGCTCATATTTTATGGTGCCTGTATTGCGTGAAAATTCGCACTACTTCTGGATGATTAGCTGCTTGAAAAATAACATCATCCAGTACAATGAGATGACTTTGGTGTGAGGGAACAAGCTCTCATCTTCAAAAGATTCAGGCAGACCTTCAATGAATTTAATGCTTTTATTTTTCTCTTGAAGCTCAGAATACAGAGGCTGAAAGGAGTATAAACCCACACAACATTGTCAATAAGCTTGTTCAAAACATGTACACAGTTTTCCAATACAGATTTCACAAAAAATGTCTTTCCCGAGCCACTTGGCCCAACAACCATACAGGAAAAGGCACATGAAGTCTGGGATCAAACTCGATTAAAGCAGGTTGAAACATTTTAAAAACAACCAAAAAACAAAAAAAACAAACAAAAAAAAAAAAAACAAAAAAAAAACAAAAAACAAGATAATCAATAACCAAAGGGCAAAGTCAGACCTCCTGCAGCAATCTACGCTTGTCATAAACAACCCGGAATTTTTTGGGGAATGATGAATTTTTCAGTGCAAACCAGCTTTATTACGAAGGATAGTGTGTGTGGTGCCTCAAGTGTAGACCCTCCTTCACTGTTATCAATGTAATTGTCAGCCAGGTTTTCACAGATTCAAAGTTGACCCTTTCGCAGACATCGTGTGTTTGTGTGATCCCTTTTGCTTTCAAGACAACTTTACCTTTTTTGGTCATATAGCCATAGCTTTTGGGTCCAGCTGCAACAAACTCTGTAATGAAATCATCCTGCTCTAGTTCATTAGTCAGGTCACCCAAATATCTACCTAATTCTAGTCAGATTGATTTTGTTTGGTGAGATAAACAACACTGTCAGTATCGTAGTAAATTGCTCTCTCCTGCAACTGATCCAAATAACTGTAGAGTTTCATACGCCCATATGAAGTAGTGAAGGCCGCAATGAAGATGTTATCTGTGGAGTTTGGCATGGGGTACATAGATCGCCATAACACCATGAATAAGCGCTACATCGTCGCTGACAAAAGTGAAATAGGTCACTTTGTATTTTGGAGAAAACATCAGATTAAAGAATTCCTCGGGGTCACTCACCAGTTTGCTCTGTGTGAGATTATTTCTCTGGCCAAATTTTCCCCAAAAGAGTTTAAACACAGTTTGGCCATTTGTCTTTTAGCTGGGTTTAGTTTTATGTTTCAGGGTCTAAAGTGATGCCTTGCTTAGCCTGGTAGTCTTTAATGTAAAGCTGTTTATCCTCCTCAGTTACAACATCTGATGGGTAGCCTGAAGCTTCTTGTTTTTTGCGCAGGAAATGATGTACATAGTCTGTGAATATTGTGTTACTCTGTTTCTCAAAGTGCCACACCTCGGTGATTCTACTTATTTGATACCCCTTTTCTAATGCAAGATTAAATTCTACAGTGGTCCAAACCCCTTTGAGGCTCTCTCCTCGTTGCTATGGTTACACGCCCCCTGTTGGTTGTTCATTTCAGCACAGGTGCGGCAGAGGGTAAAGATAAGCTTTCCTGACGTAGTTTTAAAAGGTAAAACTGGAAAATAGAGGGCTCTGGGTGGGTATACAACCGCTTTGATAAACCCAAAGTAGTTTTTAGGGTGCTGAAAATTTCGAAAGATTATTTGAGGATGTCCTAAGGGGTAACTACAGGTGCTATTTACAAACGGATACAGCGAGGTAACATCCACATAACCGATTCTCTCCCCAGGGCCTGCACTGCAGCGCAGCTGTGCAGGGCTTGTACGCCCTCCAAAGAGGGCATGGGGGGGTTCAAAGGTTCTGGCGGTTCGTAATGTTTGAGAAACCTGATCACACTCTGATCACCAAGTTTAAATCGGTCCACTCGTGCTCCCAGATTGTAACAAGACACACATTATACTCAGTTCTCAATTTAGCGAGTCTTTCTTCAGTGCTGCTGTTTAGCTCTGCAAAAGTTAGGTCTAACAAGGGTTAATGTCGGCCTGATTTGAAAAACACTTGACACACCCATGAAAGTAACACCCAAAAATTCCCAGACATATGGTTTATTATTAATTAGGGCATATCCATCTACATAATAACTACCCAGCTTTTTTCTCCTTGATTTAGCGCATGTCTGATAAAAACACCTTGCGTGTAGGAGAGATATTCTAGCCATTGAATTGAGGCAGAGGAAAATGATTTGACCTGATTACGGTAATTTAGGGACATGGTATTGCTAAAGAATTGGCTGGCATGAAGTTTGTTAAAAAAGTTTTTAGGCAGGCACTTGCAAGCGTGTTGCGGCTGAAAGGGTCTACTCCTGTTTCCTCAATAAACCCGTTTCTAAACAATTTACAGCCCTCAGCTAGAATTTCAACATCGTTTTCGCAGTATGACAGGGCCTCTTTCATGAAATTGAAGGTACCAGAGCTGACTGAATCATACCATTTGTAAAAATCATCCCTGCCTTTTGTTGTCATTCTCTCTATGCTGTACGCTGAGGGTGGAGGGTAGGGGCCTACATATTTTAGAGTTTCTCTGGAACTGAAAGAGTGAGGAAAGAAACCCTTTACGCTGTCTGAAAATCCTATTGCTTTTGGGATACCTGACAGGGGCATAGGGAGAAAGCAGCTGGAGTCCATGTATCTTTGATTATAGTCTGAGTCTGTAAAGCTGATGAGTTTGGACCCTTGCATAATTAAATGTGGTTTAAAGCCTTGTTTAGCCATTCGGGATAAATAAGGTACCCGTCAAAACCTTTTGCATTATGGGCGATAAAAATACAGCCCTTAAAGAGTGGACGTCTAAAATGAGCGAGAAACTTTTCTGCACAGTCCTCCCCAACACAGTTCCAGGATTTACCGTCTAAAGTTTTCGTACAAACCAGAAAAGGAGTGTGCTCACCGGTTTCATTTACAAACGTTTCAAAATCGTAAAAAATCAACTTGTTGTTGTGTTTTGTCTCGCGTTCTAAAACCTGCATGTAGCACTGATGCGTTTGCTGATCAGTGGAGATTTCCTGGCGACAGATTGGGCATTTCCTGTTTTGACATTTGTGAGGTTTTTCGTTTGCTGCTAAATAATAAAGTCTGGAACACTTGACACATTTTTTATAGAGCTGACAGTTGCTGGCGAGTCTTTCACGCCTCTGCAGGAGTTTTTTATGGCTCTCGAAACAATAGGAAGAACGACAGGTGCGATTACAATCGCGACACTGAATAGGAGAGAGGGAGAGTTCGCTGCACCGACGCTGCATGCAGACTGAACAGCGAGCAGGACAAAAGTGGGCTAACACGTGGTTGTACCCCATGTAACAATGATTACAGAGATAGTGTGTTCCTATAAATCCTTTTAGATTTTGATAGCGTAGTAATGATTATCAAATAAAAATAAACAAAGGGTCTTTCTGTATTTGGTGTACTAGTTTCAAATTTACAAAGGCTGCGATCGTGTTCGTTACGGTAAAATACTATAATTTTACATCCGAGTAACCTTTCAAATGTAATTATTTGATTAAAACCAACAGGCGTTTGATCATTTAAACCAGCTTTTTGCTGAATTTCTCTACCGAAAACCTCTGCTTGTTGATCGTTAAAAATAGGGGTGCAGAAGGTGGGCAAGACTTATAGCAAAACATAACTTATTTGCGGGGTTATGAACAATATATAAAAAGCGCCTTTTCTTTCTGACAATTTCATTGTCAAGGATGTGTTTAAGCATCCTCTTACCACTACCGGCTGGGGTCTAACGATCTGAGCTACAAGCTCGAGCGAGCGCTCGCACATTACTGACCAGTTTGACTGTACCGCCCTGAGAAATAAATTTTCAAATTCACTCAAATCACGATTGTCCCTTAAAATGACTGAAACATTATTCTGCAACTGAGGTCCTATCAACTCTAATTGTAAAAGATCACCTGGACGTGCATGGGAGAAAATCCTGCCTGAAATTTCACGGGCTCCGCCCATTACACCTTGATAATAGTGTGCATAATCAGGTATATCGTTTGGAGGAGGGAAATTCAAAATTTCTCTAATTTGAACGTTATTAAATTTATTTCTGACAACTAAAGATGGTTGTGGTGAATTGCTGGCGCCGCTCTGGTCTGGATTACCCCCTTGTTGAAAGGAGTGTTCGCGAGCATTGTTTACTGGGGGAGAACTGAGCAAATGTGGACTATTGTTGAAACCGCTTATCACCGCTGGGGGTGGACTGTGGTTAACAGACTCACCGCCTGGGTTAGAGCTGTGCGAATGCTGACTATCATTAAAATTATTTTCATTTAACCTGTTTATTTGACTCAATAATTCTGGAGGTATTTGAACCTCGTACTGTATTTGTGCTAAGGCTCTAAAGCGCTATTAAGAGCGGCGAAAGGGTCAGAAGAGGCAATGTTTTGCTGAGAATGAGCCTCAACATGCTCGACTCCTAAATTCTCAGTGTTATTCTGGTGGGCACTTTCACTACGGGCTAGTTGTGCAAGAGCTAAATCAATCAGTTCTAGAGGATCGTTATTATTATTGATCACCTCAGGGTGTTCATGATTCTGCGGAGGTGTATTCTGTGAATGATGTGCATTTTCATTTAACCGGGCTAACTCTATTTCTAAAGCAAGAAATGGGTTTGGAATACCTTGTTCCTGGTTGTCCATTGTTTTTTTATTGTTTAACAAAGAATATATTTTAAAAATAAAATAAAATAAAAAATAAAAACAATAAAATAAAATAAAACCTTATTATAAGATGAGTTGCACTAATTGAGCAAACAGAGATACAGCTCGAAGAGCGATGGAAGCAAGTCTCTCTCGCCGTACACGTATCTGCCTTGTCCTCCTTGTGCTGGCAGGCCTGCGGGTCCTCCTACGCCTCCTTGTGAGATGCCCTATGAATTTAAGGTAAGATACAAATCAGTTACTGGTGTTTAATAGAAAAGGAGATAGTTTTTATAAAATGAGAGAAAAAGAAAAAGCGAGAGTGACTGACCTAGATTGGATCTCCGAGGCAGGGGCTGTGGATGTCTTGGCCCCGGTGAAGGAAGAGAAGCTCCGAGACCGACACCGGCACTGGGCGCGTGTTCCGCAAACAGTTGTTCCCTCTCCCGGGCGGTTAGATTGAGGTTTTTCCCCGAGGGACGCTGGAGGGCTGAAGCTCTGAGAGGGGGACTGGGAGCGTGTGCCGCGAACAGTTGTTCCCTCTCCCAGGCGGTTAGATTCAGGTTTTTCCCCGAGGGACGCTGGGGGCTGAAGCTGGGCAAGCCCTTGCAGAAAGCAAGGCCTGTCTCTCGCGGGTCGAGAGACGGATGTTCTTGCCTGTAGCTCGCTCTAAAACCGGTGGTGGTGAAGAACTGGGCGAAGAACTAGGTGAACTCGAAAAAACATAGTTGTCCAAATCCGATATGTCTGAAAAAGTTTGATAAGTTAAAAAGAGGGTTACTGTTTTTGTTTTTCTTGTACAATTAACTGTTAAGAGGGACAAGAAGAATGAAGCAGACCTACCGATTTGATCGAGATTATCCAAAAGCGAAGAATCAAACAGGCTTATTTCAGAGTCTAAAAAAGAAATAACAAGGAGTATTTAAAAAACAGGAAATACAGTAAAATATAAGCATTATATGAACAAGAGTAAGAAAAAAAAGGTACCTGAGGAGGACATGATCGCTGCTAGTGTACTGAAACACTTTTTAGCTCTGAGTGGTAAACTGGAGCTTATATATATATATTTTTTAAAGTGTATTACAGGTGTTAGACTACCTATTTTCTGGATGGCTTTGAAAAGCTTTTGAGAGAAAATGGTTTAAAAAAAAGGAAAGCAAGAGTAACACTTACCGATTGATATGCACACAGGTAAAAGTGCCGCCAATTGTCGAAGTGGTCTGGTGACGGGGGTAATATTGTGGATTCGGTCTGAGTGGATTCGGTCTGAGTGGATTCGGTCTGAGTGGAGGTAGTTGTCCACGCGTCCGAAGTCAGACGGCTTGTGAGAGAGGACGCGAGTCTTAACCTGAGCGGGGGATCGTGAAAATCCAAGCTGAGCGCGATTGGGTGAGCGGGGTGCGAATGGAGCCGCCCCTTTTGTTATGTGATTGGCAGCGGGGCACCTGGGAGGCGGAGTGGATCTCCGGCGCAAATTTCAAACGAAGACCCAGAATCATTAAGCAGTAGATGGTGGAGCGAACAAGAAGGAAAAAGACACTGCTCTGGTTGCGGGCCGGTGCGGCTCGGAGCGAAGGGAGAACTTAGACTCTGAGCGGAATTTGAGAAAAAAAAAAGACTAAGGATTTGGTTTCAGGATTTGCCCCTGTTATCGAGTATAAGGTTTTGGGTATACGGGGGTTCCCTACAGGTTATTTCTAGGGGTTTTTTGTTTTGCGTATTTTGGAGAGAAACCGCGGAGGGTTTTTTTGTTTTGTTTTGTTTTTCAGGAGGATTTGCCGGTTATGTGCCTAAGGATCGCGAGTAAGAACTTAGACACGGAGCTAGTGATAGGGCTGTTTTTTGAGAAAAAAGACTAAGGATTTGGTTTCAGGATTGGGGATAGGAGGGTGCCTACAGGTTATTTCTAGGGGTTTTGGAGAAAAACGCGGAGGGTTTTTGAGGAGTTTGTCCCTGCTTATTTGTCTAAGGATCGGGTGGGACCCGCGGAGATCGCGAGTGTTTTTTTGTGACTCTGAGTTTGATTTTAAATTTCTTTGTTTGGATTAAACAAATGCATATAAATTGAAATAAACTTTTCCCACAAGGCATGCACCCTGTATGTCTGGCCATACTGAACGTTACAAAAGCACAAGTTTAACTAAGCACATTTATACTGGTTTAACACATTTTCACCCATAAACACGGTCCCAGAGACACAGGCCCGGTCCCGAGTCAGGCGCGCGCACGAGCGCGCCTAGACACACACAGGCGCACTGCGCACTCATGCGCTGTCATGCGCTGACCCACCACCAGATGGCGTTTCTTTAGGGAAAAAAGGAAAAAGTTTTTATTGGATTAAAAAATAAAAGAGTGCTATTTGATATAAAAACTTTTCTAAAATAAGCAATTAGTTCTTATTTTGGGGGGAAGAAAAGCAATGAACTAGCATATTTTGGATGAATATCATAATTTTATGAAAATCATAATTTTTATGAATATCATATTTTTATGAATATCATAATTTAATTATTATCATAATTTAATTACTTCCTGAGCTCATCAATAATTCATAGAACCTAACACTCAAAAAGCTCATGAATATTTTTGACAGAAGGGGTATAATATCACTCTCTGAGTTATTATGTCTTATGTTTATCACATCCAGATTGGACTACTTTAAATGATGTAAAACAGTAATTCAGGGTAGTGTTGGCTCAGGAAGTAGAGAAGAAGGTTGGTGGTTTGATTCCTAGCTCCTCCAGTCTGTATATTAAAGCATCTTTAGGCAAGATATTCAACCCTTAGTTGCCCATACCTGATTATGAGTGTCTGAATGTTACACGAAGCGCTTCAAGTGAGGGGCCGGGTGACGTTAATTAATCAAATCTAATCTGAGAATAGTGTTGTGTTTAGTTTTAACGGAGTAATTTTTTTTAATACAGCCATTTGATCTGCAGCTGATTTATTCAAGATAACTTTTTGGTACACAGAGGCTGATGATTCAAAATGATGCAGAGAAAAGTTGGACTGTTTTCTCACCATTTCTCTGACTCAGGTTAGCATCTGGATATTGCATCAATGTCTTAGCAAAGTTTTAGCAAAGTTTGGATATAAAAGACACAAAAAAGTCATAATCTGATAAAAATGAGCCTGAAAGTTT